>NW_010102851.1:0-6160 GCF_000699245.1 Pterocles gutturalis
GGGGGTGTCTCTTTGCCTTGAAACCCAGCCCAGGCAGGGCTCACAAGGCTTTCATCTAACTCCTTGTTTGTAATTTCATTATTTGATTTGTTCCCTCCTCCCCCCAGACACAGTAGGTAACAAGCCTCTTAAAACTTTCATTGCTGTACTTGAGAAGTGGTAAGTATGAACATGGACCTTTGGTAGACATTTTACTTTAAAAAGCAACATGGTTTAGGCATGGATGTCATTAACTGGCAATTTCATAAGCATTAAGTGCTAAAACAAAAGAACCAAAATAGGATCCATATGTTCGAGGTAAACCTGCTAAAAGTCTTTCAAATGGGAAACCATAAATATATAATCCCCCTCAAACTCTCGGTGAAACTGCTGGGAAGGATGTACTTTCCTAGCAGAAAGACTATTATTTCTGAAGTTCAAACTGTTACGCTCATCCAAAACAATGGGATTAACGTCAGTTTTTTTCTCTAGTTCTCCCTGAGACCCTGTCCCACGCTTCCTCCTCCTCTTACACCTCTTCCCTTGACGCCGGGCTGGCAGCAGCAGGGCCACGCGTGGGAGGGCTGCGTGCCTGCTGCTCCCCGTGGGATCGCGAGTGGCCACTTCAGTCCCATGAATCCTTCCCGGCGCCGATTTCTGTTCTCAGCTCTGATCTCCCTGCCGGGAAAGTTTGTTCCCCAGGTGCCACCTCAGGCACCAGAGATCCCCCAGGGTCATGAATCTCAGTGTAGATCCTCTTCTTTCTTGCCCAACTTTTGTGCTGTGGGTGCTGGGATAACCACACGGTGCTTCAGCTCTGTAAGCAGAAATGTTATTTTTTGATTCCTGAGCTGTATATCACTCCTGTAATTGCAGGGTGCTGCTTGGTCAGCTGTCTGAATCCCATGAACAGCTACACAGAACAAACAGTGGAAGGGATGGAGCTCCCAGGGGATCTTAGTCTCTCTTGGGTGCTGTGTGTAGTGATCAAATTAGTCCTTCTGCCCCCAAAATGCTGGTTCAGGTCTGGCAGAGTTAAATACTGACTGCACATTACTCTGGGAGTTACTGGGTGACTGTAATCCAGATTTTGTAGTTTTCACTAATACACAATCTGTATCACATCTGTGGTGGGCTGGGGTTGTCCTGAATTAGATGAGGTGGTTTTGTCTTTTCTGGGACTTTTTCCTTTATGTTTCTTGCCTTGAGGAGTGAGGGGTTGTGTAACATCTCCTCCAAAGAGTCTTTGCAAGGGCAGCGGACCCAGGAGGTATTTACTGTCCTGTTCTCCCCACTCTGAGGACTGAAGAGCTCTAATTTAACTGAAGTCCTGAGGCTCTCCCTGCATGGAAATGGAAGCGCCTGCATGGAAATGGGATCACCCACAATGTGTAGGAGGTCAGAGTGTGCATCTAGTGGTCTTTCTACCAAAATTTGGGGTTCAGCTTCCTTTTGGAAAAGAAACAGGCTTTACTGAGTTTCATCTAACTGGGACTGGTCTCTAAAACCAGTAGATGAGAAGAAGGATGCCCTTTTCCTCTTGTAAAACCCAGCAGAGCCAGTGGCTTGCAGTGAATTGTGTAGCTGGAAGGCTTAGCTCCATTTTACTGCTTGCAGGACATTTGCAAGCAGATCACAATTTCATCTAATTAATCCATTATTTGAAATTATTATTCATAGGACTTCTGTTAATGTTCTTGGCCGATGGTAGCTTTTGGCAGGGGAACCTTGTGTCTGAAGAGGGAGTACGGATGGACAATGCAGAAGGCTCTAATTTGTCTGCCTCCCCTCTCCCCACACAGAGGAGATGGGGATGGGGAATTCCTGTCCCCACCCAGCCCTGCTGGGCTGTGGGTACTGTTTCCATAAATACCAGTGAAAGGCAGCCAGAATGGATTTTAACCTGGGGATGGGGCAGGGGAGTGATCCCAATTTAGAACAACATCTCAAGGGACAGGGCAGATCGTCCATCGTCTGGTATCCCCGGATGCCCTTTCTGGAAAGTACGTGAAAGCCAAGCACAAGCTGCTGACCCGCCTCCGGTGCTAATTTCTGCAGTGTAATAGCGGCTGGCGATGCGCAGAGGTCTGCATAGACGATCTAATGATTCTTTCTGGACTTCAAGATGATCAATCTATAAAGCATGTATTGCTGTAGCAGCTAGGTGCAATTTTAGAAATGTTAATGAGTAATTACATAAAGGTTGTCCACAGTCATCGATGTTAATCACTGTTCTTTTGCCAGGGATAATTAAGATGACACTTCAGCAGCATCAGCCAGTGGTTCCCACTGTCTCTGCTGCCTCCTTCTCCCTTCCCAGCTCCTGCCGCAGCTCTCATCCTCCTCCAGGGATTTTCTTGGCTGCCTTCACCCCTCCCATGCTCTTAGCCCCCCAACTTTTCTGAAGGGTGTGGTTGACTGTGGCCTGAGGATGTTTAAGATATATACGAGCATTTCACATGGTCTTGTGCGTGTGAGCTGAGGGTGCTGGGAGAAGCAGATCCGGGTGATGCGAGACAGGGATACGCTGCCTCCATGGTCCTGCCCAGAGCATCACAGTGCTCAGCTCTGCTCTGCAGGTAATTTGTTTAGACAATGTGTGCACCTTTCTTCAGCCTCCACCTCATGAAGCAGCTGGACTCCCCACCTTTTTTGCTTTTTTGTGTGCCTTGGAAACCCCTGAAGAAAGGCTCATGGCCGGTATTAATGGCTATGGAGGCACTGGAATAACAGCTGTGTAAGTATACGGTTTGTTGTAATAAAACTCATAAATTTTATCCATATTTTCACTCTTCAGCCTGTGTTCAGATGTTGTTCAGTGTAATGCAGCTTTCGGGTGATGGAAAGCCCACGACGGAGGTTTTGGCGGAGGAGAGAGACCCTGTCTGTGCCACTGAAGCCGGGTGGGTGAGTTGGGGTGTGAATTAATCTCATCTTTCTCCTGCAGATTTCCTGGGTAGAAGAGTTGAACTGCCTGTGTGCTCATTTCCTGACTGTAGGACACCAAGGGGACAAGTGTGTGACCCATTCACCGCAGGGACCATGGAGCTGCACTGGGATGGGGAGGCCAGCCTGAGGGGCTGAAGCTGGATCCCTCCTGGGGAGCAGGAGCTCCCAGCAGCGTGCGGGTAGCTGGTACCTGCACCAAAAAAAGATCTCCTGACCATGAAGCTGCCCAGAGAGGACACATCTCTCATTGCTCCAGATCCTCATGGGTGCTCTTTGTTTTGGGGAGGGGAGCAAGAAAGCTCTTTTATGAGCTAAGGATGGCAAGATACCTGAAACCCCCACTCCTTTATTCTTCCAGATCTTCATCTTTAGGACTGATAAATACATCTAGAGGTTATGTTTGAGGGTGGATTTTAGCAGCAGAGGAATATGGGATAATCTTGAAAGAGCTTCATGTCCTCTTCTGCAAAACCTGTTAATCCTGTGCCTCCAACAGCTCTGTGTCAGCCCCTGGGCAGCCCTGGCTCCTCCCTGGAGGAGGCCATTTCGGGGAAAGCGTTACTCAGCATCAGGGAGGGTGTCAAAAACCTGGCCAGGAATAAAGATTTGCTTCTGCAGCCCTTTGCAGTCTGAAGGCTCCCCTAAACTCACAAACCTAGTATAAGGTTTCATAAGAATAGGGCAGCCCGAGAAATATCGATGGGTCTAGTGTCTCGCCGGATCTGATTCTCACATTGCTTTCAGACCACAGATAAGAAAAATGAACTGATTCAAAACCCACAGCAGCTTTTGAGCTGACCTGCTGCCTGTTGCTCAAGCTCTGAAGTGCTGGGGAAGAGCCTCCCTCAACAGCTTTTATCCTCATAGGAAACGCTGATGATCCGCAATTGCCGTCCCTGCCTTTCTGCATGGCTTCCTCATCTCTGCTGCACAGTACCTGCATAATCCTCGGCATAACAAAAACCTTCCAGAGACCAACAGACTTAGCTTCAAAACATTTAGTTAGGGAAATTTGGAAAATAAACCTCATTTTGTCAACAATTTAAGAGTGAATTGAACTATAGACTAAGAAAAAAAACCCCACCCCATCCAGAATCTACAGCTTTGGCTGAGGAGGAGAGATGATTTTGGGAATAAGATGCAAGCCTAGAAAACGCAATCAAGGTGATTTATTTTTCCCCAGGGTGACACTGAGCATACCTTGACTTATTGAATCTACATTAGGAAAATGCATTGCTCCATCCCCGGACTGTAGCTGAAGGCTGTTCCCACAGCAGGCTTCCCTGCCTTTCGACAACGTTCCCCGTTATTTCACTCCAGGTCTGCGTGCGCCGACACACCCAGGAGAGGTTTGAACTGTCTGAATGGTAAAAGGTCCATAATGGAGTTTTTAATGAAAAATTGTGTCATGCTTGGAAATCTCTCACCTACGAAAAATGGAACAACCATTTCACTGGTACTGACAAAAGCCTTTCAAGGAGCTATTCAGAAAAGGTCTCTACTTGTAATCTTACCGTGTGCCTCTCTCTCTGGTTACATTACTTAGCAATTTTTTAACGTACTCACTTTGAAGCCCTCCGTTTGCACAAAGCGAGCTGATTTTGGTGTTTGAATCGTTTTGTCCTAGGACACAAGTTTTAAGGAATAGTTGGTGCCAGCTGGCTCTCCCTAAACTTACTCTTAATAGATGCTCATTTCATTTCCTTAAAGCGTTATTAGGGAAACCACATGATATCCGATTCTGAATCGCGCACGCATTTCAATTAGTGGAAGGCTACTGCAATTAGTTTTAAAGGAAGGCTGCAGGTCGCACCAGAATTTGAGGACAGCACGGCTGTTTTATACAGGCAGCTGTGATGTCCATGCCTGCAGGCCTCAGGGTAAACTTTACTGGAGGGCGAAGGAAAGTTCTTCCAGGAGATGAAATCACAAAAAGTGGCATATGGTAAAAGAGTCTTATCTCTACCTACAATTTCCTAAAATCAATCCAACCCAAAAAAGTCTCGGGTAAAACTTACAGCCTGCATTTTGAAAAGTGACCCTATGGATCAAATTTTCTCCTGAAAGCAAAACTGCTTCATATGCTGCAGGAAAAAAAATAATATATTAATTCTCTCACACACGGGACATAGCCGGGCACTAAGCCGCTATTAGACTCAATGCAACAAAAATTTGAGTATTAAAGTAGCCACTTGCGTATTTATTAAGCTGGAAGCGCCGCTGCACACATTTGGCACCGGGCTGCTCCCGGGCTGTAACTTTTCACATGCAAAGTTCACCCGTAGAACAATGCGAGCCAAGCGATCCCAGATGTGCTTTAAGTACAGGATTGGGTTGCACACCTTCGCGAGCGCCAGGCAGGGCAGAGCTGCTCGCGTCTGTGCTTTCGGAGCACGACTGATATCAACCCGTCATCCCCGGTGTGCAGGACAATGGAAAAATGTCAAGTTAAAAAAGCCCTGCAGATACTTGGCCCATTCAGGTGGGGTGTTAAAACCCTGCCAAAAGGACTTGCGAATGATTTATCAGCGTCACACTCTGGCCAAAGCTAAAAACCAGACTTTACTGCCCCGTTAATTTTGATACAGAAAACAGAGAAAGTTTAAAACATCACTGTTCAGCTTAAAAGAAAACAAAAATTGAAACCGTCACAATAGCTATGAGCGGATAGTGGTGTTTAAAGGGGGAATTGAAATCTTCTGCTATATAGCTAAAAAAAAAAAAAAAAAAATCAAACATCCGGCTTTTAGTGAAACGCATCTAGAGCAGATCACACCACATTTTCCACTGGCTTGTCAGGCGTAAGCATTAGTGTTGCAACCGTAGCTGCTTGGTTTTCCAGCGCAGTGTATTTTTACCAATTCAAAGCTATTTTCTTCTCCTGAAGTAGTAACTCCCCTAAACCTCCTTTATGGAAGAATTTTGGACATTTTAAGTGGCATCTCTCTTATTGGAACCATCAGGAAACACTTCTTATGGAGGTCTGACGTCAACTGTCTAATACTCAATAGGAAGAAATCTCATCATGTGTGTTATTGAACATTCATTCCACGGCAGACAAAGCAAAACATGTCCAAGGCCAGTGTAACTTCTCCAGCAGCCTCTGCTGCCAGTCAGTGCTTGGCGTGCAGCTTGGCAGGAAGCCGCTCACCAGCACTCGGACTTGCTGCTGCTACAGAGACCTTCTCGCACTGACAACCCTGCTGTGAGGAGGAGCCACTTTGGCAGGGCT
>NW_010102851.1:6191-22769 GCF_000699245.1 Pterocles gutturalis
CGGGGGGGAGCCACTTTGGCAGGGCTAGCCTTGCTGGTGACAAGTTTTTCCTCCAGAGTTTAGAACAATATATACACATAAAGCATATATAATTTATAGTTATACATATAGAATTTTAAATATTTTCTAGATACATAAAAATAACATATTTTAATACATATATAAATGAATTCATGTCAGCTTTGCTTTTCACATGTGCCTTGTGTCTTTGGAATGCAGCTGGACCACAGAAGCGACAGCTCGCAGATGCGTCTGTACATCCAACAGCAGACTCCAACAGGCTCTCCACCTCCGTGAAGCTGTGTCAGTTTGTCCAGTAGGACCATGGAAAAAAACTGTTAAACACAGCAAGATCCAAGACTCAGGAACTCACATTTATCCTGGAAGTGTCAAATTTCTGTTTGACAGTTATTCCCTCACTGAATCACAGCGAGATGACGGGACTTGCTCCGAAACGCTCGCAGCAACTGTCCTTGTACCATGACTACAGCACCGTGGCCTGGCAGTGTATTTTGGCTGCTTTCCTTGAAAATTCAGTTTTGAAAAAAAAAAAATTATGTTTAATACATAAATGTGACAAATGTAAAAGCTGTGGGCAGGTAAAATATGTTTTGCTCAGAAACAAAGCAATAGCTCTAATAACTGGAAGTCTGAACAGAACGTACTAGCTGTTAGGGATAAATAACAACTAACGCGAGTCTAAAAAAAATAGGAATTGTAAGACTGTAAGGTTAAAACCATCTCCTCTAATTGCATAGCAACACCTGCATCACACCGCCTCAGGCAGCTGCAGCAAGTGAATAGACTCAGACCCATAAAACACTAGGCAATCTTTCCACGGGCAGCAAAGGGTGGGCAATTCCAATCACCAAGCGAAGCACTCAAACAAGGAACTGGCAGCCTGCCACTTTTAATTCAAGGAAGATGTTTCAAGATCTATCTTGAAGAGCAAAGCTGCCTCAATGTCCCAGCTAGAGCAACGTGTTTCCGTTGTGCTTTTAGACCACAAACATGTTGAAATGCTGGGTCTACCTAAACTCCTGTAAAAAAGGTAATTAATTAGGCGGCTGCTGCAGTCTAGAGGGAGCAACTTTTACTCACCAAGGTCCCATGCATTCCACAGCAGACAATTTCTAGGGGCTTGCACAGATTTTTCTCCAGAGTCCAGCCTCCAGAACTAAAATACAAGGTTGGGCGTGGTTGATTGCACGGGAGCCGTTTACCCGCACTCTTCAAAGTTGTGGCTTTTGTATCCATCAAAATATAGCACCAATTCTTCTGTGGCCCATGCTTCTGTTAATTGGTACGAATTTTAGAAGTACTTTACACTTTTTTCCTCTTCTGTCAGTTGCATGTAAGAGGGGAAATAATCAGTTTTGTATGCTTAAAAGCTGCCAATGGTGTGAAACAGGCTGAAGAAAGCATCTTGCTTTGTTCTTTTGATACTCATCTCTTCTTAATTGTTACTGTGCTAGCATAACCCAGGATTTTGAAACTGGGTGTCTCTGCTCCCAGGACACCTTGTTGCCTACAATTTGCTGTTTCCAACAGAGTAAAGGCAAGAAAAACAGCTCCCTGGCTCCTGGGAGAGGCACTCCTCCGTCTGAAAGCATTACTCATACAACTGAGCAAGCACAGTATCTACAATCAAGTCTTTGATTTAAAAAAAAATAAAAAATCTTGTCAACCTCTCTTGCTGCAGAACTGAAATTTTTCTGGAGGATGCCTACTGGGAGAAAATTTTCCCAACAGGGGCAAATTCAAAGCAGCAGAATAGATCAACTGGTATCAGATGCAGGCAGGAGGCACCATAAGTGAGCAGACTGTTGAACACCAGAGGGCAAGGCTGGCTATGGAAACAGGGCTGGCAGCTCCAGCACAGGTAGATTATGCAAATGCAGTGTATTCCGCAGAGGAGAAAGTGCCTCCCCCCTTCAATTTAAGGTCATTCTCTTCGGGGCAAGACAGCTAGAGTAAAGCTAATACAAACAGGAAAGCCTTTAGAAAATTACAGTTTAATGTATAGTGGTAAGGTGACAAAAGAAACAAACCATTAACACCAAGTGTTATAGAAAGAAATGTACATGATTTTTTTTTAAACATCTGAATGGAAAATGCAAGCAAATTCTTAAGGAAGGTATTCTCTTACTAAAAGACTCGTACTGACATTATTGTTTGTGCCTAGAAAAATCTGATTAACACAAGTGATTAGGCAACTCCAATTTTAAAGCTGCGAAAAACAGGCTAAAAGAGCAATAAAACTATGCTGGGATCTCTAAACCCAATATAATTGGGCAAAGTCAGATCTTCAAGTCGTTTTACTACAGCTTCGAAACCAACTGAAGATCTTTTCCTGACCCATAGTCAGGTAAACAATTCACAGAATTAGTGGATAACTTCAACACTTTAAGAAAAAAAGTTGATTTCTTCCAAACCTGACTGACCAGTACTTGTGCCATCTAGTGGCCTGTTTCTTCAGGCAAGTACAACGATTAGCCACTAGAAGCCTTTGGTTAAGGCTGCTTCTTTAACATTCTGTGGTCAGTATTCTCCAATTATTCTAAATGAAAGGTTAGTACATGCAATGCAGAATGCTACTGCTGACTGGGAGTATCACAGAAGAGAAATTAAACATCTTCTGCAGATACTAACCGCCAACACAAATCACCCGTACCAAAAAGGAACACAACAAAAACATTTTCCCTTTCTTCAGAAAGGCCTTCCATCACCTTCAATTAAACTTACCTAATGTGTAGAGCAAAGAAACTGTTTACATCAAAAAATGGATCCTTTAGAGTAACATGGATCTCCCAATTCTCAATTATTTGAGTCTGAAAGACTAATAAAGCTTTGCATCTTCATGCACACCTAGTTTTTCCATATGTTTTATTACAAAAAACAGAACTATAGCTTCAGTTTGGCTTCTTTTGCTTGCAAAGCCTTGGTTGCTAGCTCAACTCGTTCTTTTAACAAGCTAGCTTCTTCAGCACTTTTATGGGCTTGTGCATTTTTCAGTAAGAAGTGGGTAAGGAAGAGTTTTAAGCCTTCCCGTAGCATTCCCAGTTTGGGGTTGTCAGATACCCTGCAAAGATACAGAGCAAAAATAGTATTTAGTCTTCTACTGTTTCAGAAGTTTCATAATTTATTTTCTTTATCTTCTTCAAATAGAGACATATAAAAAACCCCAACCTATAAAAGGAGCTTTTCTGAAGAAGCTTTCAAATTACCAGCTAGTCTACATTGGTTTGGCAAACAGCCCGAACACACTCAACATGCAACTGATCCTCAACAATAAAATGGAATATTGGAGCCTTAGACTTGCTTTAGGTAAACAATTACATTGCAGCAACAAATAAAGCAAACATCATGTTTGAGCTTCCTTATGTTGCAGCGTTAGCAGTTCAACATCACCTGATTTTTTAGTAACTTTATGTGACACTGCAAGTTTAATACAATGAAATCATGGACTCATGGAACAGTTTAAGTCAGAAAGGATGTCGGCAGGACACCTTGTCTGACCTCCTGTTTAACACCAGACTAACGTCCAGGTGTTGCTCAGTCCTATCCACTCAAGTCCTAAGCATCTCCAAGGACAGAGATTTCCCAACCTCTCCAGGCAACCCTGTCCCATATACACACATCAATTTTACAGACAATGTTGATTTAGAAAAAAAAATAATCCCCTAAACTTTTCCCTCATTAGTATTTACTTATTTTTCCTTCTTCTACTAAAGATACCCTCTAGCAAAGACTGCTGGGAGAGTGAATCCCACTGCACACAGATGGCAAAGCAATAACTAAAGCAGATAATTACAAAGCTCTGCTCATAGAAATCCTGTGACCAGCGTGATACACTGAGTATCTGAAAGTCTTATTTTGTATAACACTTCTCGCAGCCGTACCCATATCAGAGACTGCACCAGCACAGAAATGAAATGCTTTCCCCCATTCACCCAGGAGAGCTTACTTTTTAAGGGATGAATGGCTGATCTTTGGAAAAGGCACTGTGTAATTCCAAACAAAAAACCCCAAACTTCTTGTCTCTTGTTCTCTGATCGCCTACCTCACAAAAATGTCACTAAGTTCTTCAGCATCTGTTTTGATTAACAGCATGCTTAATACTTGTCGCAAGAAACGGACTTTGGGTTTATCCAGTTCGCTGAATTCAATCACCTAGTGGAGAGAGAGGGAGAACTGAAGTATTTCAAGCAGCTAAATCCTCTTCCTAATGAACAGCTTTTAGCACAGCAACTGGCCTCCCGTGTGTACCGAATCTTAAGTTTGACACAGAAGAATTACCTGAGAACACTGTCTCCAAAAGTCAATCGATAAGGAAAGCAGAGAAGTTTCTAAGGAATAACCTGTCTGCTAGTACCAGAATACCAGATATAATTTCTCAATTACATAAATACTTCAGAAGAACCTAGGACAATCCACACAATTGCCCGTTTACAACATTTTAATTATTTTTTTAATAAAACTCTATGGACTTCTAACTCCGAAATCCAAATGCTCAGTAGATTTCTTTCTGGTCTAATAATAATCAACACCAGCTAAAAAACACAGCACAGAATCCACTGTCAAAGCCTGTTAATGAAGGGGCCTCAGCTCCAACTCTGGATACTCTAAAGAAAACAATCTTACAACCGCTCTAGACGTTGAATTGCAGATTTTCTGTATGCCCGGATCACCACAGGTTCTGTTTTCCCTAAATTAGAGTTACCGTAATCAATGGGACTAAATTGGTAATTTTAGAACAAGTTTTGTCTTCGCTTACGACCATGAACAGCTAAAGTACCAGCTAGGTAACAGAGAAAACACATTTTCTATAGAGCTAGCAAATGCAATGAAAACACAGAATTTTTTTTAAAAAGAAAACACACCAACCTTGAGAACTGAAAGTGCCAATGACTTTGTCCTTAATAAGTGAGCCAACAAAGAAACCAAGTTGGAGATGGCAGCGGCTGACAGGTTTTCTAAGCCTCTGATTTTGTCCCAAATACTAAACTGAAATGTCACCTAGGTGTCAAAGGAAAAAAAAAAATCCTACAAATCAGTGACTATTTAAATGAGTAACAACATAACAAAACCTTTTGACCTTTTATTCTTTGAGTCCCCTGTTAGTTAAGAGATGCTTGATGAGACTGTTCCAACTCTTTTAAAATGCATAAAACAGAGGAAAGCAAACCTTCTGCAGTAGTTATTTTATTTCCTATTCAGATCTGACCATGAGTATGCCTTACTGAATGCACAGCTATAACCAGCAGAATTTTTCCTCAGGATCAGTATCTTAACAGGCAGGCATCCCTTGTCAGGTATTTAATAACTGTCTTCCTAACCACAATAATGACACTAAAACAAAGTAGAAACAGACATTTCTTCACCTGAAATCGTCTTTCATACTGACAGAACTTGCCAGCCAAAAATGCATAGAAGGGGTTATATGTCTTCTCCTGTAAGCAGCAGTAAAGGATAACATGAACAATTTCTCTCTCTTGCTGATCTTTCAGTCCAAGCCTAAAATATAGCAAGAGAATGAAAATTGTTTAGTAAGGAAAAAAATTACTGCCACAAAGCCACAAAATAAGAGCTACAGTCAACATTTGAGAGCAATACTTAAAAAAATAACCACAAAAACCACATATAATTTTATTTGTTAGAAAGTTCTTGCAAAGTCTTTAAAACACTGAACGGACTTAAACCCTCTAGACTGTGGGCTAAATCAGGATCCTGGTATGGCAATATGGAAATGACACAGTATTACCAGTGTTAAAGGAGTGGCCGCAAAAGCAAGACTTCAACAGACAGAAGTGAAATGACATAAGTATAATTACCCCCTAGGGAAGAAAAGGTAGCCCACTCTGCCCTGTCGTCATCGAGTCTTGTGCCTTTGAACACAGCAGCAGTACTGCAGCAAGCGCTGCTGCGTGGTGTACTGACACAAAGGTTAAATAGAGAAACAAGAACCGTAGGACCTGTTGTCTCATACTTGGACCTATGGTCACAGGAGGAAAAACAGCCTTTGGATCAGTGTAAGTCTATTCAGAGAAACAAGTCCACAGCCTTTTACTTCTCTGGTGTGTAGTAGGGATGAGAAAAGATTTTAAAGATGTTTTTCCTACTTGGTGATATGAATCTTCTCACCTCTAGGTCAACTCCATGCTACATAATACTTGAAATTCATTATTGTTTGACACTACCCTAAGAGGATGCAGTCAGTGATTTCAAAGGACCTTAAAAAAAAAAAAAAAAAGCCTGAAGAAAACATTCAGTATCAATGAGTGCTTATGTTGGCTGCCTCACCATGAAGGCCAAGGATCGAACAGCCTCCCCACTTGAACAGCTGACCAGCTTAAAAGAGGGCTGAGGCTTTGTCAGGGAATGGTAACTAACTTGCAATGCACCTGTTCTGTGAATAATACCGTTTAGCTTCCAGGGCTGTCAAATGCTTGGCAGCATTAAAACCAATTAAAATGAAAAATGCTTTGCATTATAATCTGCAAAATGTCAAACAAAATTCTTTTCATTGCTTCAAGCTCAAGTTTCATATGGCATTAGTATAACTCAAGTGTATTTTCTAACTAAGTTTGACTCCACTGGAACATGGCTCCACAGTCTGTAGAGTACACTTTGTTATTACTGGAGTCTAATATCCCTCATTTGTATACACCTCCAGATATCTGCCATTGCATTTGATCACAGACATATACCAGATTAACAGAGAAAATATTATCTTTCAGCCAAAACCCCCCAGAATTTAAGGTCTTTCAATCTGGGATGATTTCTAGGCTGATTGCTAATGAGCGATGAAAACTTTAGAAGTCGGCTTCTCCAGAAGAGACCAGCATTATAAGTGTCTCTGATATAATTCGCTTGCTCTCCCATCAGCCAAGTTCTATCTGATTTTATTACAGAGCAAACAAATGTTTTGGACTTTTTTAAACAACACACAGGTTTTCAGCCACCAGCCCTGCATTTAACAGATGACTTGTGAAGTTACATTGCAGCCACTAATTTGGCATGCTCTCCTTTTTCTTGTTCATCATCATGACTTGCTTACTTAGGAAATACTCATGTTGCTAGACAGTTGTAACCAAGTAAATCAGCACTTTGATGTGCAATTTTGTTCTTACCTTCACTTCTTCACAGACCTACCAGTATTTTCTCTTCTCAGATCTAGCATTCCTAAACATCTAAATTTAAGAGTCAGGATTGTCTCTCGCTGCTGAGCTTCACCATAAACCTGTACAAAGTCATCAGCAACTGAAACCCAAGACTATAACCGCCTTTAGATCACAGAATCATAGAACGGTTTGGGTTGGAAGGGACCTTAAAGACCATCTAGTTCCAACCCCCCTGCCATGGGCAGGGACACCTCCCACTAGCCCAGGTTGCTCAAAGCCTCATCCAGCCTGGCCTTGAACACCTCCAGGGATGGGGCATCCACAGCTTCTCTGGGCAACCTGTTCCAGTGTCTCACCACCCTCACAGGAAAGAATGTCTTCCTAATATCTAATCTAAATCTACCCTCTTTCAGCTTAAAGCTGTTACCCCTTATCCTGTCACTACACTCCCTGATAAAGAGTGTTTTCCTATCTCTCCTGTAGTCCCCTTTAAGTACTGGAAGGCTGCTATAAGGTCTCCCCAGAGCCTTCTCTTCTCCAGACTGAACAACCCCAACTCTCTCCGCCTGTCCTTGTACAGGAGGTGCTCCAGCCCCCGACCATCTTGGTGGCTCTCCTCTGAATTTGCTCCAGCAGGTCCACATCTTTCTTATGTTGGGGATCCCACATCAAAACCAGCAATACTCAAATCCACCTTTTAGAAGTCAGTTGAGAAGATTTTAGTAGATACAGTCACATACTCGCTATGCTGCAATACACACTACACTACAACAGGATATCCAAGACTTTTACAAGTTTCAATTCTTTGCAAGATGTAAAGTTTCTCAAATTCTTCACGTCTATGAAATAGCTTAAAATATTGGCTCTTCATCAGACTTAAGCAGCATTCATTTCCCCTTGTGTGTGAATCTGTGGTTTGTGAAGGAGGTGGAGCCTTTCAGCTGATGAAACAGATCAAGTCTTAGTCTCCTCTTTGTCTCTAGTGATGTTCTCCATCCTCCCTCTACATTGACACTTCTGCAATCACAACCTGAGCCACTTCAGGGAGCTGTTCTGGCTTCGAACTAATTACTTTCTTCTGATGTAAGGAGAAAGACAAGCACAACTATAGCAGCATGAATTTCAAATGGTTTAAATTACCATTTCTCAATTACCTCAACTCTGCTGAAGATCTTGCAGCAGATGAATCAACAAGCACAGATAAAAAAATTCTTTATGTATTTCTCAGGCTCTTCCTCATGAGACTGACATCAAACATATGACTGTAAATTCCCATACACTCTGGAACGCATGTTCACATTAAAGTTAATTCCTTCACTGACAATTCTGTGTACTTTCCGTTATACTCTGCCAGATGTGGGTAGATTTGAGAATTCCTCTCTCTTTGAGTTTGCTGTATAAAAATCAGTATAAACACACAGCAGGCAATCTGCAGACAGTTTTTCTGCCAAGCCTGTATGTATACAGATCCGTACACAAGTTTAAATAGCACAGATGAGAGTCAAGTATCAATTTGCAAATTGAACTACCAGGTCTTGGCAAGAACTACAGCAGCAGCTAATTTCTTTTAATTGAACAGGCCATATTAAGATATTGGAATGATTCCATCACAGTCTTAAATCCAACCTGTGTTTTGCAGAAGTGACATTTAATCAAATATTAGTTGACTTTATTACAAAGTCTGTTTTGGTTTGGTTAGCAAATTAAATAATTGCATGCCATCCTGGTAAGACAATTCCCTTGAATTACAAGGCTGCAATAGAAAAGTTCAGACCTGATCTCTCCCCTCCCGGTTACTGTAGACTTTCAATTAATATTCTGACAAACACAAAGAATATCTTAGTTTGAGCTTTTTCCTGATCACATCTTCTTCTAAAGAGCTGTTTGCCAAGTGATAAGGAAACTGGTCTTAACGTGAAATGTGACCCTGGAGCAAATCCAAAGCTAATAAATTCTGCAAGAGGGAAGTAGAGGTGCTAGAACACTACCAGGTTATGCAAGTACGGACAGAGATCTACAAGATGGCTCAACAAGGTGTCAAGAAGCAAAGGAAGTGGCAGCAGTACAGAAATCCAGCAACAAAACCAAGAGAAGGGGGTTCTGGTCTGCCTCTGTGAGGAAGCAAGCCTGCAACAGACTTCCATCTGCTTGACCGGGATGCACATCTTCAGTGCAAAAAGGTACAGGCTTCTTAAGTTGAAAGATGCTGTAAATCAGTTACAGACATGAGTGGCAATAACAGGGGCTACCACTTTCCTCTGGCTGCCAGCCCCCTACTAGTCCTTACACCACGGTTTTGGTCCCGCTCCTACCTTTTTACCCTATGTGGATCCCTAGCTATGCACTTCTTTAATTGTATTATCAATTAAATGCTCTTAAGCCCAGGACCAGCAATGTTATTTTTCCAATGCAGCTAATGCTGTTTTTAGTTCTGGACTCTCTTCTGCGCTAGTCTGTACTTACTTGAGAAGCTTTTCAAAGGCATCCAGGAAGTCTTCACTTGTCATCAAGACACAAAAAATACTTCTCCTGATATCAGTGTTCATTCTCATCTTACGAGCAAGCTCCATTATCTTTGAACTCGCCTGAAAAAATAAAAAAAAGCTATTTTACTTATGCTTGCTGTAGGAAACCTATTTCTGTGCAGCCTCTGTAAGACCACTAATGAATATCTCCAGTAAACTATGAAGCATCAATCCAAATGTCCTGAACTTTTGTCCAGAAGCATAGACATCACATGGAGCTTTTTCACCTAGGGAAATGTATTTTAATGTGTTTTAGTTGTGCCAATTATTTTGAAGATGTGCTTCTCTAATGCAAGTCACCACAACCATCTCACCATACTACTTTTAAAATCAGCTGAGACATATGCCATCCATGGACAGACAACATTACCTGTCAGAATTCATTCTAGCAAATCCACTTTAGATCAAGTCTCTTCTTCCACTTACATAACAAGTTACATCTGCAATTCCACAGGATAAGAAAAAAAAAGCTATACCATAATATATGTAGTAACAGCTCTTATGAAGCGCATGAGTACAACATTTTGAAAAATGTAAGAGCAGAATTTACAGTCCTAAATCTTAGTCTTAGAAGAGTCTGTGAAGGTTTTCTTAGTGGGCTCTGAAATGAACTTATTCACCTACGTGAAGAATATTCAAAAGATCACACTTAAACTTACAAAGAGCACTACTTGAATTTACCTTTCCTATATGCAGTTTTTGCTGAGTCTTGGTGTTTGTATCACTGATCATTGGTGCTCCGCTCCAGGATGACCCTACAATCCACCAGCGACCAACCTGATCGGCACTGAGAAGAGATTCCAGGGAGACACGGAGCTGAGTGTCTTTTCCAGAACCACTGCTGTGAACCTTGAATAACAAGAAAGAAAGAAAGAAAAAAAAGCTTTTATTTGTAGCTTTCTTTTTTAAAAAATAAAACAAAAAATATTTTAAATAAAGCTACTTTAAGACAAATAACTTAATTTCCATAAAGGTCTCACGTGTTTCCTCTCCACAACTTTCACTTTCAGCTGGCAATCTGAAAGGAATTTACACGTTTCCCGCATACTCTAATTTCTCAAATACAAGAAGTTGCTTAAATCTACATTTAGAAGCTCTTGAGTATTTTATTAAAAAAAAAAGATATAATCAATAAAAAAGTAGCTATATTCCAATCATAAAACTTGATTAGAATTTAGACTTGACGCTGATATTGAAAATCAGCATCTTACAATCTGGTCATGATTTTCCTTTTGAACACTTGTGATCAAATAAAATGACACAACAAACTGCTTTAAGTTTTGTACAATTCAAACAACAAAAAGTTTAAACTCTTTGAACAAAATAAGAATTTTCAACAGTTATATAAGGGAATATACAAGAGCCTAGAAGCATAGTAAGAAGACTGCAAAAATTTAAGAGACAAAATTCTACAGAATCAGGTTACCTAGCTTATTTTTGCCTGGCCTATTATCACTGATGTGCACATCCTGCACTTACAAGTTTATGAAAAACAAGATGCTCTAGGTGTTGTATACAGTAGTGTAATTTTCACGTTGGAGATAAATAGACTCTAGAACCATTCAAGTCTTGTGAAAATGAATTAGTTCTCAATCCAAAAAGACAATTACTTTCACATATTTGATATGGGGTTGTTCTAGACAAATCGCCCCCTCTCCACCAAAAAAACCCCAAAAAACCAAACAAAAAACAACCAACAAAAAGAAATAAAGAAAAAACATCCAGGTTTTCAGAAGTATAAGACTTCCAAAATAATTCTAGTAAAGTTAGGAGTGAGTGCCTGCATTCAAAACCTACGGAAAAAAAACCCCAAACTTGTCATAATGACTCATTTCTTCTGCACAATCATTAAACATCCCACAATCTCTTTTTCAAGTATGGGACTTTGCCTCAAATTCTTTGGCTAAGTACTATGACCTTTCTTAAACTGTTCTGCAGAAGGATGGTTGACTGCTGACTAAACTTCAACATGGGAGATAATACTTAACAATCTAAGAAGTTATTATTTTTGTCCACAAGAGTTTCAGACTGTTAAATGAATTAAAAAATACTATAGTCATCAAGCCAACAGACCATGCCAATGATTACTTCTGGTTCAGGAATAGCTATACTACATATGTCAAGAAAGTTCTCACCAGTGTTCTTTGCAATTTGCGGAGTTTTTCAACTGGTTCAGGATCATAACCAGGAATCTTGCGCATGTCATTATTCCTTAGTGCCAACATAGTCTCTAACATAAAACGAACCTATTGGGATAAGAAATATTTCTCCGTATTATGTGCTGTAAATTCATTAAATAGAGGGTGTACTTTGAAATTACTGTTTTGTGAGAATAAGCAGCTCAGCTGGCAATGTACATCAAAATGTAGATTACATGAATACAAATACAGAGAAGGATGTTTACTCTAATTCCTGTTATATTCATTTGTGTTCAGGCATCAACTCAAAGCTTAATCTGCAAAAACCACCAATCCTCAATGACCATTTTTTGAAGCGTACAAAATATCATGAAACAGAAGCACTGACCATTGCATAAGATGCAAAAGGGTCCTAATCTCACCCATTACAAGCATTTTGGTTACTGTGTCCTAAGAACTAATGGAGAAAGACAGACAAGAATGTGAACAATTGAATGCAACAACTGAACGCCAATGGTAACTTAGAATCTAAATACAGTGTAGCAGAAAACATTTTGGTAAATTAACACATGTATCCAAGTGCTTATTAAATCTATTCAGAACAGAAAATCTTTAAAACACATGCACGCATACCCTAGTCTGATCCTGGAGTTTCTTCTCTGCTGTATTTGCTTTCTTCTGGGCTTCCGTGATCAGTTCCTTCAAAGCCAATGCATCATCTTTTCTTAAGGAAAAGCCCACGTTTTTCAGAAGAAACAAAACCAACTCAATCTCTTTCTCAGTGAAAGTGCTAACAAGCTTTTTCAGAATATCGAAGATCAGGAGGGAATGAACCACATGGAAGTTATACAAATGAGCAATCAAGGCAAGCAGATTTTCACATTCTTTCCCTTCAGCATCACTTTTACAGTGTTCATCAAATTTCTTCACCACGGCTTCCAAAAAGTGAGCACCAACCTGGCAATAGTTCCATTAAAGGAAAAAAAAATATCCAGCAGTTAACTGTAAGTAGATTTTACAGACATCCGTAAAACAATAATTTTTTGGGTACTGCCACTATTCATTTTAAAGAAATATTGTTGTTCCTCTCAACCAATACAGATGTTCTACATTTACATATACAAATATCTAAGTGGTGTGATATTTTCTTAAAGTGTATGTTATTTACACCTCATATATGCCCATCCAGTTGCCTTTTAAAGTCTGTGCAAGAAAAACAAGTGTTATAAACTTTCACTACACACACATCAGAATTCATTTGTTTACACAATTTTCATAGACACAGATGAGCATATTCCCAGCTGTCAGGCTAGCACCCTGTTACTGGTAGTCATTCATCCAGCAAAAGCCGCATGTCAAAAACCAAATGCATCACAGAGTTCAGCATTCCAGAACTAAATACTTAATGGGAGCGTAGAAAATAATATTGTAAACCAACCCCCAATGTAGCAACTTTTTGAAGTTGCTGAGCATGAGCTTAGGCTGATTTTGAAGTGGGGATAAGTCTCAGCTATTTGTCAGTGGTACAGCTCAGAAAAGAAACTTTGGGTATCTGTGAAGAGAGAACTGATGCTAAAAGCTGTAATTTAAAAGTATAGCAAAACATAGGTAGGCAATGAACACATTACTGCTAAACAAGATCCCCCCATTTTTATAGTGCTAATATTTGCCTATTGTTCTTATGAAAACCAGAAGTCCCAGTAGCAGAACTGACTTGCATTACACACCTTGATTAGCTTAGTTTTCAACTGCCCAGTGATCACATTGCACAAATGTATAAACACAGCTACTGGAATGCCAAATTCTGCACTGCTCAAACGAATCTTAAACGCACCTGTGCTACCACACTTCTGTGTAATGCATCTTCTACATTTATTTTACAGAAAAAATAATGGAGCTTTATAATATACTTAAATACCACAGTCTTAGATTCAAAGATGCTGTGTAACAGAGTCAGTAGTACTGAAGACAGTCTAGATATCACCTATTTCTAATACCTCATATATCTATATCTAAAACCTATCACTAGGTATTTCGCAAAGTTTCAACTTAAAATCATAGAATGGTTTGGGTTGGAAGGGACCTTAAAGATCACCTAGTTCCAACCCCGCTGCCATGGGTGGGGACACCTCCCACTAGACCAGGTTGTTCAACCTCTAAAAAGATTGTGTTTCTCTTCTTAAAATAGCATTGTAATATTACGTTACACTTGCAGTCAGAACTGCCTTTCAAGCAGTAAAGAGGAACAAAAAAAAGTAAAATAGCAAGGCTGCATGGAGAAGGCTGGCTGCAATTGCATCCCTCTGATATTTAACATGGTTTCCGAGACAGCATTCAGGTCACTATATGACAAATTGATGAACTGGTAACAATACATCTTTTGCACTGAGATGTAGAAAGAAAATGTAACTTGATGGGAACATGGTGCTGAAACACCTCCGTTTCTTGAAAGACATTTCACCAAAATTAGCAAAAAAATCACTAGTTTCAGCTTCTTCGTAAGAGTAAGCAAGAAATATTTTATCTCAATCATTCATTGGGCTTAAAAACACCCAAGAAAAACCCTCCAAAAAATTTGCCACACTTTTTGAAGTTTTTAATATTCTGGAGTCATTGATATACCTAGTTAATTCCACTGATGATTTGCATGATTAGGCTTAAAAAAAGGACTTTTTCCACTGATGTAAAGGGATTTTTTAATTGTAGTGCTTTCCTTGTCTGGATACACATTGTTAGAGAACAATACCCCCACACATCCAAGAGAACAGAAATGCATTAGTATAATTATATAGAAAAAAAAAAATTGAAGCTTAAAACCATTTAATTTTATGGATGCAGAAAGATTTTGATGAAAAATAAAGTTTTTTTAACTAACCAGTGGGAGGAACTCACGGAGGAAAGAAATTAATCAGATAAAGCAACAGACTTGGTCCCTTTCACTTGTGGACATCCAGCAAATAAGCTACAAATACTGATGACATTCAACTAAAGATGCTTTTTAGTGACACACAATCAAAAATTAAAAGGCCATTCTAACAAAATATCAAGGAAAATACTCTACAATATGTATCGTTAAACAAAATTAGTCCCAACAACAACAATTACCTCAATTCCTACGTTATGATGAAGAATGCTGACCAGAAGGACATGCTCCATCATCAATCTTGCAGGCATGGCAACTGCAGTCACACAAGCATTCATGAGAATATCTGTCAGAGTTTCATTCATGTCCTTTCTGCTGTTGGCCATGTAGAGCTCTTCCATCTGTCCACTAATGGAGGACATATTCGGTTCACTCAACCTATTGAGAAACAAAATCCAGTGCTCACTCTTTCTTCTCCTTATACAGTTCCACAATTTTCAACTTACCCAATGGGTAACCTATTCTTTTTAGAGAAACTAGCTTGGCTTAAGAAAGATTAAAAAGATGACTAGAAGATGACTTCCATATTTTGCCATGTTTACTAAACTGAAAAAGTACAACATATGTTTAATTTGGGTGGTTTTCTTTTTAAATATTTACATGTAAAAACAGATTAGCAGCAGTATTTACAAAGCAATGTGCTTACTGTCACACTGAACAGACTTAATAAGAAAACAGACTTTGGTCTTAGCAGTTTTACTACAGCACATTGCAGTCTTTGGAGAAAACGAGTATGAAAATACCTCATACTTTTCTAACATATAAGATATATTGAATTCTAAATGATCGAACACACTGCATATTGTAGTCTGCATTTTATGGATAACACAGATAAAAGAAAATACCAACAGATTTCTTATTTTAAAAATGCTCTAAAATTAAAACACATGAAAGTGTTAATTACTTTTTCTGTTCTTCAGTACTTTAAGCTATGAAGTGTTGCTCCTCCTCAGTCGTACTGTTGGGGAAATTTAAATTTATTTAATAAAGAAAAACAAAATCATGCTTTTTTGGGGAGGTTGTAACCCACACTGTGAGGTTTTTAATGGGCATACTCCAACTGACACTAAGTGAATTACACCCAGCACTTGCAGGCAACTGCTGTGTGGAATTCAGCCCAATCTTAAATTTATTTTCTAGATTTTAAAACTTCTGTAATGACCAACTTTGAAAAATTTATATCAACAAAGATTATTATTATTAAGGATAGCAGACATAATTGCCAACTTAAAATCAGTTTGTGAAGAGAAAAGTCACATCCTTGACACTTTTCTGTGAATGATGAGCACTGTCACATTGAACCAGAAAGATTAATGACTTTCCTTATTACATTACCTGTTAATGAGACCATTCACCATTTTCTTCAGTCTTCCCAATTCTTCTCTTTTCTTGTCATCTAGTGTCTCCTGAACTTTTCTTACTTGAGGGGGAACATACTTTGCAGCACTTTGATTATGATTCTTACCAGGAAAACAATAAAATACTAAATGACATTAGGATCTTAAATATTTGAACACAAGTATATATTTCTATTTCAGATTAATATACCAATTTTTTAGCTAAGTATATACTTTGCCATCTAATAACTAATGCCAAAGGAACAACTTCATGCAGAAAAGAAGCATGCCCTTGTCCTTTAGGGCGTTACCTGGCAGCATCCCGACTTTGGGAAGCGATACCCTCCGCGCTAACAGCCCTCCCCAGGCGAACTCCCTACCTCCTCCTCTTCCTCCTCCGGGGGCTCGCTGGCCTCAGGCACCCCGCCGTCCTCCGGGGACGAGCTCTCGCTCTCCCACTGCTCTTCCCCATCATCCCCCTCCGAGGGGTCCGAGGCGTCCTCCTGCTCCTCTTCGTCCTCCTCCTCGTCC
>NW_010102852.1:0-8796 GCF_000699245.1 Pterocles gutturalis
AATTTTTGCTCACTCCTCCAGGGCGATGTTCTCTTTCAGGTATGTAGTTTCCAAGGTAGCTTTAGACATCCCCTGATGAGGGATCAAAGTACATCTACCATCTTAGCTGGCCACTGCAGGAGGTGCAGAGCCACTGCTCCTGTTAGCGCAGATCAGGATGTCTGGTGGCTGAGTAAACGAGCACCAGCTGAGCTTCCCTGTTCTGCAGGCTACCAGTGTCTGGTGCTCAGCCCCCGATGGCTGTATTGTAGATGAGGGCTCAGCACACTCTGCCCAGATGTTCCCCTGTTTGCAGACTGGTGCAGTTACACTAAGCACCATTATCTCCTTTATGCTTGCTTTCCTGCTCTGTGGGTGTTTCCCTTCTTGTGCTTTAACCTTTTACCGAAGCATCAAATCTTTTTGTCCTTGCAAAACTGGAGGCTCTCATGTGACAAGCTGAGCTTGTGACGTGGAGGTCCTGAGCAGCTGTTGTAATGTCTGCACTTCTCTTTTTGATGCTGTATGCACTCTTCCACCCTGCTTAGCAAGGATCAGGGTTGCAAAGGTGTGAGCTTTGTAGCTGGATCAGAAACCGTGCACTGTTTTTAAGGTGATACCCGTGGTCAGGAGAAGTGCCATTACATATAACTTTTTTGGAAACACATATGAAAACAATAACCCAGTTACTATAATGAGACTGCTGGGTTTTTTGTGTGGTACAACACCTGCTTCCACAGAGATTAGTTCTCATGTGGCTTAATTTTGTTACAAAGCCTGAACTAGAGCTGGCACCAGAGGAGATGATTTTACTACTGTCATAGCCAATTCTTACCTTATTCGTTTTTCAGGGTTTTTGTTTTGACGGTTCTAAATATGCTGTCGTTTGAAGGTCTGTAAGTGTTTTTGTGATCTTCTCAAGAGCCTGCCAGGTGCTGTTGGTCAGTGCTTCGCTCTGCCATCGCCTGTGTGCTGTGTCTGTCCCCGGCACTGCAATTTCAGCACTGTCCTTGCGTTTGCTCACATCTACGGGCACAGTCAGAGAGTCTGACTGCTGAAGAATGGGGGCCTTTTATTTGCAGCTTGCCAGAGTGAAGGTTCCTTTTGAAGTATAGAGATGGGTGAGATAACATTTGAAATCGCTCAGTATTTTGCAACTTGTCTGTCTTACCTGTCTGACACTATAAAGTAATTTGAGTTGGGATTCGAAACCTGCTTATTGCTTTTAAAATACCCTACAATTCTGTGTTTCTGTTTACAGTTCACAAACAGTAAAAAGTTGTTGCTTTTTTAGTAATTTCACGTTTATTTTGTTTATTTTCTTTTCAGCTTGAGAAGGCGTTATCAAAAAAGCTGGAGGATTTTGAAGGTATAAGTTGTGTTTAGTGTAACATACTGCTCATTTGCTCAAAATTACAGCAATGATTGCTGAGTTTTATTTTTGCTTCGACACCACAGGTGAAATATCGAGCTATCAAGATGAAATAGAGATTGAATTAGAAAACAGTAGACCAAAAGCAAAAGGCGTATTTGCAAATTTCAGTAAAGATGGTAAGTCTATAAAGTCTCGTGACTACTTAAGTAATAATGGGTTCAGATCCTGCAGGGAGTCTTAAGTGTATGAACTTCATTGTGATAAATGTGATCATATATAAGCTTTGTAGTACAAGATCTCTGTTGCGTTGGGGTTCTCTCTGCCAATGAGTTGGTTCAAATATCAGTCTTCAGAACAACTACATTGTTCATTACAATGGCAGTTCATTAATTATTTCAGTTGTTTTTCTTTCCTGGTGTAGTATAAACTCGGCGCTGGCGCCTGAGGAGGTGCCTTTTCATCACTGAAAGTTCAGTGGACTGGACCCTTCTGTCACTGGATCCCCCAGTTCACTGATCGATACAGAAGGGTTTTGTGCAGGTTGAACTGGCTATTTTTTGTCTGTAATTACACCAGTAAGTAGCCAGCTTCTCTCGCAAAGCCCTTTTACCTGCCATAATTTGATAACACAGTAGTTCTACTTTAAATGGTGACTGTATTTTCAAAAATACATTTTAATAGCCAAGGTAACGAATTTGAAGAGCATCTGGAAACTCCATGTATTCATACATTGTACTAAAATATTGTGTATTTTTTTCTACAGATTTTCTCTAAAGATTTTTATTCTTTAAATGAGCGCCTCTGTATTTATTTAGCTTCTGTAATAGATGGTATGCAATGATGTATTGGGGTTTTTTCCCCCTTACAGATTCTATAGAAGATAATACCTCTAGTATACTTGGTGAGGAGGAGGCAGAAGATGAGGAACTGGAAGCAGCTGCTAATCACTTGAACAAAGACTTTTATAATGAACTTCATGAGAAGGATGGAGTAAAAAAAAATGAAGATGAGGAATGCAAAAATGGAAGTGGAGCTCTTGTAAGACCACCAGCACTGGAATCCTTGCTTGGCCCGCTCCCCACTGCAGCTAGTCTTGGCATAACAGAGTCCATAAGAGAGTGCATATCCACTAAGGACCGAGAGCCTGGTGAGTCGGAGATCAGTTCAGCTCAGAGTGGAAACGGGACACATGCAGCCAGTTATGGGTTTATTGTGTAATTTCCATGTATCTTCATGGTTACTGTGGTAGCAATTCCGTGAATCACTGTTAACATCAAGGTACAGGAGCTGTGAGGCTGGATAGGACCGGTGGTCATGGTTGTTGATGTTGGTCACTGGCATCTGCTCCTCAGGAAGCTACAGGAAAATCTGGAGTGCCTAATTATTTTCTGAAGTCTGAGAATATGTATCTCTTAGTTGAGCAGATTTGCAGTCATATGATAGCTGATGGGCATATTTCAAACCATGCAGTCTCAATTAGGAAATTGGAGGAAGCAGATTCCTGTAAATATGACTGGGAATTAAAACCCAAGTATGAGAATTTTAGATCAACGCAGACTTTCTCAGGAGGCATTTTACTGGAGTCAAACATAATGCAGTCTGTCTCTCTGATTAAGAATCTTTGCAAATGGCAAATATTTAATACGTTTGTAAGAGGAAATAACTGGTTGCATGCTTCTTTCTTTGATATGAACTTTGATGTCTGTTTTGGTGGTTTTGCTCCATTTTTCTTATAACTCCCAGATCTAGCTGTAACACATAGATCTGTATAGTACAGTGGGAGCAGCACTGATCAATTAAGGAAGCCAGTTTTGCCAGAACCAGTAAGGCAGACAGTACTGCAAACAGGCAGTCATCCAGGCAGGCTTGTTTGCTTTTTCTTATATGTGCTTGAGCTTTGTGGAGATGGCATTTTTAAAAAATTCCTTTTGCATCTTAATGACTCCAAGAATGGAACATATCTAAAGGACGTTTTATTCTTTTTTTTTTTTATCACAGTTAATTTTTCCATCATAAGACACACCTGTCTGAATCTGTTTTGTCAGCTTACTTGGGGGTTGATACAGCAGAACATTTTGTTATCCAAACTGTTCTCATGGTAATTTCCATTCAACAGTGCCTAGTTATGATAGGTGCCTCCCTCAGTAGATGAATTTAATGCATATTATGTTAGTGTTTGCATCCCAGAAATATAGTAGGATGATTTCACATTTCTATTTTGTACAAACAAAACCATATAGAAATAGTTGAGTTGTTTTGGTTTTGTTTTAATTACGATTAAGAAGATGGATGGCTTGTAGCTTATCTTTCTCCTGGAAAACAGCAGCTCATGTCAAAGAGAGGTCAGCAATGGCTAGAAGCTGTTGTTGTCTGGCTAGCCAGTGACCTGTAAAGATGAGTTCCTAGTGATGGACGTTTCTCAGCTGGCATTGCTATTGACCATTTTAATGGACAGGCTGCGGGCTGAGTTTAAAGATGAAACTAAGCTGGTATAGGCAGGTATGTTCCTCTGAGTCGGGCTGCAGGCGGGTAGGCAGGAGAGCGCATGGCTGCTCATGCTATGGCTTGTCTGCATTTGCTATTTGTTTTCTTTCAAAAGCGGAGGATGTGCCAAATGAACTGAATTTCAAAACCAAATAGGTTTCAGTATGTTCATTCTCTTTTAATTCATCTGAGAAATCATGGCGTGTGTTCGAACAAGTGCTCATTTTCTTAACATGTTGTGAAGCTCATATGCCGAATTACTGTTCTGGTTTTATTTTCATTGTAGATGCTGCCTCAAACTTTTGGGGTTTTTTTGGGTTTTTTTTGTGGTGACCTTGCTAATGTATTTCCATCATTCATAAGTTTCGTGTTAAGTCAGATTCACTTCGGTGATGTCTGTACTGTGAGGGGGGTCATGCTGGGGTGCAGTTCCCAGACTCCGAGCTCTTGCCGTGTGGTGCCTGCGTGGTGTGGGAGCATCGTGGTTTGTGTGTTCATCATCCCCCTGAGGACCTGGTTTCCTTTGGGAGGTCATCTGGGTTCAGGAGCAGTAACGGAGCCTCGATGAGTTTTGGATAATCGGGAACCAGGTCTAGCAGATAGGCTGGGTAGTACACCAGGCTCAGAGTTGGCATGTTACTACGTAGAATAGAGAAAACCTCTTTGTTAAGATGCATCCTGTTGGTCACCTGTGCATCTGAGCTCTGAACCTGGATGAAAACCCGTGTAGATCTTTCTGTCACCTCAGGCAATGATGTCTTGAGTTCTGCCTCACAGCTCTGGGAAATCTGGGAAAGGTTTGTACCCAGAGGTAGTATCATCTTCTATCAGGCCAACTGGTATAGTTGTAGAAATCAGACAGTTTTGAGGTTTCTGGGCCCTTCTTCAAGTCTGAAAAAGAAATGGCAGTTTTCTAAACTAAATGTAGGATGAGAGCAGTTCGTCAGAGTTTAATTTGAGATGGCACAATTACAGATCATCTTGAAACAAATGTGGTTGGTACCTGCGGAGGGAAGAGGGAAAGATAATAAAATTTCCTGAATTTTTCCTGGGTATTTGAATTTAGTTTAGTGCAGTTTATGTTGTGAATCTCAGCTGGCCATAGGTTTGTCATGGTATTTCATGTTCCAACACCTAAGTCCATTGGACAAGGGAGACAATCATCCCAACATTGCACCCTTGAGGTGATGTTTTGGTCCTTGTCCACAGCTGTGTAAGTCATAAACCAGGAACCTTTCCCTTCCCTCAGCCCTCTCCAACCCTGAGTCACCTTCCACCGTGTGGACCGTCTGGGTCAGGTTGGGCTGGACCCCTCAGGGGGGATGATTTTGTGTCTCCTGCTGGGCTCTGTGTGTTGTAGGATGGGTGTATCACGTCCAGTCGGTGCAGCAGTTGGAAAGGGCGGGTTATCTCCTCTCCTCTCTGTAATGATCTCTCTTCCTCAGAAAAAGCTCTGCTGTAGGTACTTTCTACAAAGTGTTTTCGTTTGGCTTGTGCGTGTGGTAATTCAGTTTATAACTGCCTACATCAGCCTCTTTGGGAAATCTTCCACCTTTGTGCTACAGCAACAGCAGAAGGTTTCTCACAAACTGCTTATGCAGATAAGACTTAGGTGCAGAGCCCAAGTATTAAGAAAAATGTAATGTATTTTTGGTCCACTTAAAATTGGTATTTGAGCCGTGTGAGCTTGTCTATATGAATGTTTGATGGAAAGCATAGTATTTTAGCAAATTTGCATTACAAAGAGAGCATGTAAGGTACCGGGTTAATGAGTCTGAGGCAGTAAAGTGCTTCGAATAAACACTACATTTGACTGTTTTTTTGTACAAATTTGCAGAGACATTTAAGCTAAAATCTGTTTGAGTCTTTACAAACAGCTTCGTTCTTATTCTTCATGGCAAAAGTGCTTTATTGTGAGATCTCCATTTCAGAGATGGAGATGAGGTAGATCAGTCTGTTTTCCTGGCCGTGCACCATCCCAGCATCCTCCCCACGCTCCGTGTGTTCCTTCTGATTCTGCAGTTCCTCAAAACAGGGCACCCTCTCCTTTAGAACACTGCCACACTCAAATACCGTGGACTCCATTCTCAAGAAATAAATTTTTTGATGTAAAATTTCCCATTGCAATTTATTTTTATGTCCCTTTTATACCACTTCAGGTAATTTATTGTCTGTCTTGGTGTTTCCGTCCTTCTCATGTTTGCTGGCTGTCACCCTGTCCTTCCCATGTCATGCTGCTAGGCTGTACACCACCAATTCATCCCTTCTTGCCACATAAATCAAAAGTCATAAACTTAATTTTGAGCAGAGCTAAAAGTGAGGAAGGTCTGATAATAGTAGAGATAAAGGTAAAATACAGGCTATAAGCTACAAACTGACTTTACATACCTTCTCCTTCGTAATCTAGGTAGTGTTTGAGACCTGTTTTTGTTTTGAATCAAAATTCACATGCAGTCATTTAGGGCGATAGTTTCAAATAATGTATGTGAAGTTGGTGGTAACATGTTCCCACACGTACTCATGAAAGTAAGCGGCTTTTGCAGTGAGAAATCACCGTGCATGTACCATCTTGTGCTTGGTTAGGCAACAAGCTAACCGCATTTGCTGCTAATTTCACAATGAATACATGAGAAAGGTTTTGTGCTTGTTCATAATTAATAGTTTGCTCATTTATTGCTTCTTGTATTTATGCCTCCATTACTCGTGCAGGAATAATCTGACACAGGCTGAAGTTGGAAGATGTTGCCATTGATTTCTGTGGGTGTTAAAGACCCTGTGCAGACAGTGTTCATTGATTGAATAGTCACCATCCCTGGCTACCAGCACTTTTCAACTTCTTACTCCAGGAGGATGTGAAAAGTGGCTAAGGATGAAGTTAAGAAAGGCAGGGGGGCTCATCTTCCAGGGTGTTACTCTTTTCCTCCGGATTTTCACCCTACCAGCTGCCAGCTCCCACTTTGTACTCGTCCTGGCCCTGGGGCTTGACTGATCCCTCAGTGAGCAGACTCAGCTCCCTAACCCAGTGAGGAAAAATACATGTGTGCATGATCCCCCCTATTTTTTTTTGGCAGCAGCAGCCAACCAGTGCCAGCAGCACTGCGGGCAGAGGAGTTCCTAGAAATGTGACATTTCTAGCAGGGTGTGAGCATCCCTGGAAGGATGCTTGAGGGCCTGCAGGCTGAAAACAGTTGGAGAATGGCTGTTGACAGCCACGTGTGCTGGGGAGGGTTGTTGGCCCCTTCCAGGATCCCAGTCTGGATTGCTGCATGGTGGAGGGCAGGCTCGCTGCTCTTACCATTGCTGCTCCATCAGAGGATGGGTGTTGACCCCATCTGTGTGCTGGTTTCTTCCTCCAGCATCCTCATTTCTTCTTCAGATTTTGTCTGAGTACATCAGTGCCAACTGTTTGAAAATATATAAATGTATACATGCATATAAAAGTATACAAAAAGATATAATCAGTAATTAGACAGAACATTATGAAGCCCTATTAAATCATAATTACCGCATACATGAGAAATAAAGCTGCTGAGTTTAGCGCTAATTGTGTTACATATGCAAAGTACCCTTGGTCATCAGTGTAAGAATTTGTCCCCATCCTGATCGCTCTTCGTCTGGCTCTGGCTTCAATGCTGTAGTTGCTTTTGTGGTTTTAAGCCCAACTGTGGAAATGAGCAGTGTGCATGACCTGCTTGGTGCCACCTTCTTCATGCAATGTCTTCCAAGGACTCTGAGGGTTTGATCTTCATCTCCGTGTGCCATTTGCTTGTTGGAAAAATATTTTCTGTGGCAGGACTACCTCTTTCCCAGTTTCGAGATCTAAGCAATAAAACCCTCGGTACAAGCTAATCTTTCTAATCGAGCCTCTATATGCTGATATTTGGCAGTCTTGATAGACTGTATCCCTGATTGAGCCTTCATTATGCTGTTAATGAGACGTGAAGAGCTTGCAGCAGCCAGCATGGTAATAGGAGACCACCAGCTGCTTTGAGTGCAGTTTTTCGATACCTGAAGTCCTGGATATGAATTACAGATGACATGATTTTCTTACTTGACTATGTATGTCACTCACACATGAGGACTGTGTGTGCATGTGTTGCTTCAAAATCTGTGTATGCGTTTTTTCGTGCACGACCTTTGCATTTTATTAAAAAGGATAAGAATGCTATAAATTTATTCCATATTCATGCCGTGAGTACCTAGGAATGTTACGGGATGAAAACTAATCATATAGTTTGGCTGAAAGATTTCCAAACAAATCCAGAGAGGAGTTTTGGAGAGAAACCTGCAGTTTGTTAGAGCCATCAGGGAGGTAAATTTGAGTGAAAGCATAAGCTGAATCACGTGAATACATTTTTAGAACATTTGTGGATGTTTTAGGAATTTTCCAAAGGATTGGTTTATCAATACAGATGCTACTTATAGGAAAACATGTGTCGTTTTTTGTCAGAAGCCTTGGTCGAGACAAACTGCCCCGGAATAATGGATGGTACGGCTGGGAGAAGGTACTGGAGAGTGGGGTTTGGGTTCCTGAGCTGAACGGAGCAGACCCATCTCCTAAACCTTACTTGGCCATGTCCCATGTGAATGAATGTCCTTGGGCCCCACCTGGCTGTCCTGTTATCCTGACTGTTTGGGGGGGAGTCTCTTTGTCCTCTCCTCTCTCCTCTCCTCCCCTCTCCTCTCCTCTCCTCTCCTCTCCTCTCCTCTTTTTTTTCTGACTCCTGCCTCATGCCGACTGCTGAGTGAGCAGCATGTCTTTTCAGTCTTGAATTCCTCCAACAAAATCATGACGGAAAAACAGCTTTATTTTCAAATTGAGTAGGATAAAAGCCTTACATTGCTCTCTGATGAGGCTAACCAGACACTTAAGGCCTCATCTTCCCTTGCTTGAGGAAAAAAAAGGGCAAGAAAGCTGCTTTCTCCTCTCTGGCTGCTGAAGCCTGCTGCCGCCGCCC
>NW_010102852.1:8827-21222 GCF_000699245.1 Pterocles gutturalis
CACAGGCTCTTTGGAGAAGGAGGTGGCAGCAGGGCTGTGTCTCTGGTTTGGAGACACATGGCTGGGAGAAGAGACACATGGCTGGGAGAAGAGGTTGAACGTGCCGAACGGGGGCTCTGGTGCGTCATTCTGCGTGTTGATATTTGACACGTGTGTGTTGCTGCATCAGTACTGCTTTTTAATGGAGCAAGGAGAAGCAATCAGCCCCAGCGGGTTTCCATACACTGTTTTCCCTTCAGTTGAGGGGAAGTCCAGGTCTGCTGTCATCTGCTCTACCTAGGCTTGGGCTTCAGGAGGTGGAAATATCCAGGAGCATGGAGCTGGGCAAGCAGGGAGAAGAGGAGAAGCTCAGATGGGGCTTTAGAAGTGGTCCTTTTCCCATACCTAAACAGCAGAATTACAAAACCAGCTGTTCCCAACATATGAAGGGAGGGTTGTGTTTCATGGTTGACTTAGATGCCTCCTCATTCATAGGTGCCAATCTAAGGTTTTCTTTCTGATGGGGCTTCATTTCAAGGTTTTTTCCAGTCTTCACTCCCTAGTATCTGGAAAGATGCTGGATCTCAGCATGGGAGATACTTTCAGGGGCATTTATAATTGCTCCTGTCTTTCTGGGGTCTGATTCTCAAGGAACCTGTGGAAATGTAACCATCTAAGGGATCACTGCCCCACTCCTAAATCTTTGTTGAAAGAGGCTGCGGATTAAAACAAGACTTGGGAAGGTGATGTTAGGGGGTGACGATGCAGACACCTACAGGCACACAGGAAACCTGGCTAAAAAAGCGGAACAACTCTCTGCTAGTATGAGAGTTATATGGTACTTCTGTTTCTTCATCTGCCAGAATTTGAGCCCATTCATGCTCACAGTTCTTTGGTTAGGTGGCCAGATTGCAGAAGAAACGGATGTTCCTGTCCTGCCTTTCTGCCTTTTGCAAGAAAAGTCTTTCACCAAAAAACTCAACTGAAAACTGAAATTATTCATTAGAGAATTGTGGAAAGTGAAATGCATGGAGGCTACGGAGAGGACATGAAATCTGCATGGAAAGCTACCCACTTGGGAGGATGTTATTTCAGCAATCCGTCCTGGTATTGAAATGTCAGGAGTGGGGGCCTGGGTTCAGTTCAGGGAGGCTTCATGGTCTCAGTTGTTATTGAAAATAAAGACTTATTAACGCAGGTCAAGGAGCCACAAAACGTGCCCTTGGAAGAAGGAAATACAGCGCAGAGAGATTTGCAAGGTTTAGCTACTTTGGGTTTAATGTGATGGGTCGTAAATCCATGTGCAGTGCTATGGTGGATTCTGACCGCTTCGTGTTTGTCTTGCATCTTCTGAGAAAGCTAAAATAATCCTCCATTTAGTACTTTATTTTCTAGTGGTACAGGTTCAGCTGGTAAAAGCAATACCTGCAAACTGAAAATCCACCCCAGTAAACCCTTTAAATGGAGTGCCGTTTCTGCAAGGTTTTAGTATTTTTCTGTAGCGGTTTGTTGTTTTGCTTTTGTTTGGTAGCTCTGAATTTAGTTTGAAAAAACTAATTCCTATATCCTCTTAGGGATTAACTTCATCGCACCCCTACACACTTCATCTGTTTTGTTTGTTGGTCTGAAATCCGTGGGACTGGCATAGTACTCAAGATAAGCATGTATGCATGGGCTGGACTGCGACTTGCGTAGATGACCCTTGTAATTAGGGATTTCAGATACGACAATACAGACCGTTGATGAAAACAGTCATGAGTTTAGCCTTGTATAATTGTAGTTTGACATATTTGGTTTGCTAAGTGCTTTCCTAACTAAAATGGATGTATTATCCAGTAGATGAACAATATTGATGTTGACACTGTTGGCAATTAAAAAAAATTTTGGAAACGGAATTTTACTACTCCTGATTGCTTTTTTTTTTTTTAAATAATTTGTTTTGCAATGTTACTTTAGGATTGGTTCATTTATTAGGTCTTTTTTCTTGTGTGACAATGAGATAATTGCTATTTATTTTTTATCCTGTAAGCAATTATAATCAAAGCAGCCAAATATAGACTCTGCTTTGACCTGGAATCAGAGTGACCTGTCAGCACGAGGCTACTGTACTCTTCAGCTTTTCAGTTTAATTTTTTAATATACGCTTGCCAGAATGCCTTCAGTAGTTCATTAATTGCCGTGATGCAGAGCTGTAGAAACTGGCAGATAGGAGCAACTTTGGGTTGGTTATTAATAACAAAAATTGTGATCTTTTATCTAGGATTGTGTGGACTCTGTTGGGTCAAGAGTGTCCAGAGTGGCTGGACAAGGAGAAGCCGACAGGCTGTGTGGGGAGGGGTAGCTGTAAATTGGGGGAAATTGTAAAGAATTTACTCTAGGGGTTTTTTGCAGCTGAGTTTTGCTAAAAGGAAGCTGAAAATACTTTCTTTTACTTTTCAAGACAGCAGTTTAAGGTAAGGCTCAGCTTTCATATTGAAATGTATGTGTACACCTAGGATCCTAGCAGTTGTTTTCTGTGATGAAAGACCTGGACATTTACAACTGCGTAGCAGAAATAAGGGAATGAATATGAAATGAGAGAGAGTAAATAATGCTGCTAAGTAGTACCAGGAAAGAAATTCAGAGCATGAAACAAGGCTCTTGAGATAGCTTTAAACACGTAAGCCAGAAGTAAACAGCTGTACTGTGGGTGGAAGGATACCATTTTTCAGCAAATTAACTTCTTAAATGCCGTGTTTGATATAGTTACAGTGGGAAAGCCACCGTGTGCTCACAGATGGGAAGGAAGTAGAACAGTGCTCTGTGACCAAATTGTTAACATTTATATAGGAACAAGGCAAATGACTGCTTTTGGAAGTTACACTTGATCCTTGCTAATTTCCTCATGAAGGTAAAAAATGCAAAACTACGTGACTGTCGAAGTCATGTATTGAAATCCAGCAATATCCTCATCAACATGGAATTGCATTAGTGGTGGTGGTATTGTATTCTGGCAGTGTTTTCCATTAAATAGAACATATTTCAGCGAGAAGCCGTTAAGTCTCTCTTTGCACTTCGTTTTCAAGCTGGAAGATTTTGCACTCAGTGTGGAAGTGCTGCTTTCTGTGCTGCCACTGTGTCTCATGGCTCTGTAGCTGCTGCAGAGCTAACGTGAAGCTCCTGTGCTAAATTCTTGCCCAAGAGCAAAGATAAAAACCCTGTTTTATACCGCGCTGTTTGAATTTGGCCTCCAGCTGGAAGGCGGAGCAGGTGTGTCGGGATGTGAAGCTGTGGGTGCTGTTGGTTGAGGTTAAGAAGCATCTTGCCTTACTGGCTCATCCCCCTCCTGTCTGCTGACTTCAGTGCACCTGTAGTTGCCTCCCTCACCTGAGTCTGTCCAAAATGTCACAGGCTTGTGCAGGTGTTGTTAACAGCAGGGTCATTTTGACAGGTGTGTGTTTGGGAAGGACACCTTGGCCATCACAGCAGCGGATGGGAGGGAGGTGGTACCCGCTGCGGAGGGAAGGGGCATGGGGCTGGGTCGCTGGGGCAGAAACCAGCTCCCCCAGTTCAGCTGGGGTTGGAGGAGCACTTTGGACCATGTATTTGTGGCAGCAAAGAACGTGTATTTTGGAGGCTGAGAGTGGCATTCATGCTTGCATGGAGGTGTCGGTGCTGGAGAGGTTTTACGGTCCGTCAGTGGACGGGAATGGGCAATTTCAGATATGCTGTTGGCCGAGATCATTTTAGATGCAGGAGCTTTGTGCTGGGAGTAAGATTGGTGCTTGGAGTTCAGCTCCAGAAATGCAACGCTTACAAATCTGTGAGCAATGAAGAAGTTTGGTTTAACAAGATGGGGAGGGAATTCAGAAAAGGTACGCTGAATTCTCTCCTGAAAATGCCTTCTTTTAAATTTAAAGTTTAATGCTTTATCTCGACTTTCAGAGAGCTCGCATGGAACTTTCTTGCCTTTGAAAGCTTGATAACAACTCTTGAAGTACTCAGGCTGAAGCAGAAGGTTTAATAGCAAGGCATTTTGAACACGGAACGATGTTTGTGGGCGAGTAATTTAAACAGGTACTAATACAAAACGGTGTTGTACTTGAAAGGCTGCAATCGGTATACACACAAACTGGGTAGAATATCACTAGGAGCAATAAAATGTAGGAATTCTTTGTACTGCTTTCATTGCAAACAATTTTTATGGTATGGCCTGTGAAGCAATTGAAATGCAGAGAGCTGGCACATCACTAGATTGATAATTCCTCCTGCTATACTTACAACTTATTCTCGGTACAGATGTCCCCAATTCTTTCTTTCTATCACATTAAAGTTTCTTGTCTGCTTCAATTTCATGCTTGCCTCAAACGTAGCATTTTTGGAAATTGTCCCTCCAATTTTTTTTTTCCTTTCCTCTTTAAAAGTTTCCATCGGATGAAATCTCGCTGCTGTTTTTTATCCTAAGGTTTACACTTAAACTTTTAACAAGCTCATTTTTAAGAGCAGTCTTTCCTTGAGAGAGCACTTGGCTGATCCATCAATAATTATGCAGTAATATAGCAACTGTGTAAAAATGGCACCTACGTGCTGAACAGATTGGTTTGCAGAGCCACTGACAAAGATGAATGTTTATTACATTTTACTACTTTTGGTTCTGCAGATGCAATACAGCTATTTTCTTTTTGACGTAAGCATTGTGAAAAGTAATTTCCAATTGTGGAATGTTTATGATAATAAGGATGTATAACTAGGGAGAGCCCAGACTGACTTTCAAATAGCAGCATGAGTTTGCAATGCTGGTAATTTAGAGAAAAATAAACAAAGAACATTTTTTATTTTATTTCTTTGCTTAACAATTTTTTTAAACAATCACTGGGACAGAACACACAGGGAACCCTAAAATGTCATGTAGTTACTCTTCTGAATTAATTGCTACTATATTAATTATTGATTCCTCAAAATTTGGCAAGCTTTCTCATTCTCCTTGCTGTGTCCAAAGATTTCTACTTCTAATTTTACTACAATATGGAGAAAATTGTAGTGTCTAAAAATAACATGAAAGCCTGAAATGGTTGTTCTTGTTTCCTTTCTTTTTTTTTTAAGTGCCAGTATAATTAAGGCTGTGATTTAGATGACGTTGCACTGTTCAAATCTGTCCTCTTCTTTTGGGCAAAATGTGGATTACTGTAGTCTGTAAGTTTTTATGGGCGGTAGATGCGCAGTCATTTTGGTCGGTCGAGCTGATTGACTGCAGTGTCACCGCAGTGATGAAACCGTCTCCCGGTAGCAGCTAAGAAACACCCTGAGAATTAAACTTTTGTGTTTGCAGACACTGGGATCCTGCCTCTGCAGTCTCCTGGTACTTGCTCGTTGGCTTTCCCCGCCGTGATGGCTTTGGGTACGGATGCCTTGGCACAGCCACCTGCCAGAGGTGTCCTAGCCCTAAGGTGTTTCCATCGACTTGCAAACCTCTTCAAGGCAAAGGCTAAAAGTCATGGATTCTCCACTGTTGCTCACAGAAATAGTGATTTGGCCTTATTTTGGGTCTGTTACACCCAATTTAAAGGAAGGGGTGCGTTTGGTCCTGCTCCCAAAAAGCTCTCGAGTGGCATAGCTCCAGCTCCATCCCCTTGTTCCCTGGAGGCGATGGGCAGGGTTGAGGTCCATGTGCCTATTTTTTCTTGGTGGGACGTGAGGAGCTGTTCTGCAGACCAGTTTGCTGCCACAGCCCTGAAGTCTTTGTGGCAACTTGTAGTTACGTCAGCAAACGCTTTCAACCCAGATTATTCATTTCAGTTGGCAGTCGCTGACAGTAATGTTCCTTTGCTTGGCTTTATTTTAGCATGTGAAGATTTTTATGCTGATTTTGATGGCATGAAGAGAATTGAAAGGGAGTGTTTTGTCTGGACTTCAGTATCCTCTGCTTTATCTTGCTAGAAATCTTCGAACTCTTACTCTTTTGCGAGACAGGGCTTTTGTCTGTGCACCTTGCTAGCTCTTCCCTCATCCATCCCTTCTATCAGCCCATTATCCTGGGCTTATTTTGCTGCACAGTTAATGATGTTTAAGTCTGCCATGGAGAAAGTTTACCTAGTTAAAGCTAACATAAAGAACAATCCATCCTAGTCTTATCTAAAGAAGTAAAAGAAATAAAATGCAAATAAACATCTATTCCATGAGAAAGAGTAGTAGGTCTGAATTTGAAATGGTGATCTGGATGATTGGGTTTCATTTTGTAATGAAATGGTAAAAAGTTATCTAAAGCTTATTTTTGGGAGATACCTTTGTTTTAGCTAGCTCAAAAGAAACTTTACTGATTTCAAAGAAGTCGATATTGCACTGAATGCTGAATGTATTTAAATGAATTGGTACATGAAATGCGCATCACTCTCTCCAAATGGGCTGCAGACACATAGTCATGTTTCTGAGAAGTGGTACCATAATACAGTATGTTATGGTGAACTTAGATTAAGCCTCATGGGAAAGCATCGTTATTCAGTTAATTAAAGAAGAACAACTTTGATACTATGCCATATGCTGTAAAATAAAATGAGTGCATGGCAGAAAGAGCCATGAATCCTTTTAGTGTATGTGAGACTGAGCCATGTTTTGTGACTTTCTTCTTGCGTCTGTGGTAACATGGTAAGTAGAGGCTGAATATATTTAAATAAAGAATTCATTACATGCAATGGGATGCAGGACCATATCTTTTCCAGTGCTCTCTTTGCAACATGTTGCCAGTCTACCTGGTTTTTGGGACTTGCTAAAATCTTTCCAAACTCATCACTTTATTCTGCATCTAATCAACATTTAAACAAGGTCTTCTGTGTGCCTGCGCCCTAGCAAATGGCAGAAACTGTAGTATCAGCAATACATAACTTAGCTAAAATGACACATTAAATATAGTCCTGTTACTATATCAACTTTATATACAACAGTCAGATGTTGAGATTAATCAGAATGACAGGTTGTACAAGCATATGGCTGGCCTTTCTGATAGCCGTTAGTTTGAAAGACCGGCTTCGAAACCAGCTCCGTTATTTATAGGTGAATCACACTGCTGGGCTTTGTCGGGAAAAGGTTATTTCTCCAGCTCCACCGAAACCTCCTGTGTACAGAAGTGCCTTTTTCCACTGTTCCTGGAGAATAAGACAAATTATTCTCCAGGAACTTCCCCATAACTTTCTTCTTTTGGAAATCTGTGGTGTCGGAGGGCATTCCAGTGCTGTAGTGATGGATCCCAAGCATATGGAGTACACATGCTAATTGTGCTGTGCTTACGGTTCAGTCTAACCAAATGCCAAGGCATTGGGGCCTCAGAGCTGCTGGAGGCAAAATGTTAAAATGCTTCACCACTGTCTACTGCACATCTGGGAAAAGGTTCTCTGCAGTCCCTAAAACATCTCGGGAGAGGAGGAGGGAACACGTGCACGTCCTCTCGAGGAGTTTGCTGCGGTAGGTGTGCTGTCTGCAGCAGGGTTGTGCTGCAGCTTGGCCAGAAGACCAAGTGAGCTTGCCATGCTCCACTGTCACCTGGAGCCACCCAAGCAACACCCATACTTTGCAGAAATCCTTATATGCTTCATATGGTTGCCTGAATGGACATAAAAATGCCCTGGTCCCTGGAGCAGGGCTCATGTGTGAGCTCTGTTTGGGTTCAGAGCACGATAGGGAAGTACTTTACCACCTACCTCTTTCTCAGCCTTTAGGCATGGTCAGAGACAAAAAGATGGCGCTTCAGCTAACAAGAAACAGTGCTACCTCTGTGATTTTTATTTAAAAGGATGGCCTGTGCTGGCTGTGGCCATCTGTTGCACAATGGACTGATGCTCTTAACACAAATGTGCATTTCTGTAGCTGCTGCTTTTTAAGAATTCAAACCCATGTCTCTGGCTTCCAGGTTTGTAAACCCCAACTGAGGGTCCTGAGCACTGAACCAGAGTCGGGATCTTACGTGTGTGATCTCTCTCTGCTGCATGCCCCTGATAGTCCTGGCAGCCTGAAACACTGCCCGGTAGCTGCTCTGGATCCAGCTCCTGTCCATCACAGAGGCTTCTCCTTTGGGCCAGGTTCACATCTATCTAACTGCTTCATTTACAAAGCTTTTGGTTTTTGCAGGAGAGCTTCTGCTCTTGCGTGTTGTTCTACTATAGTAATAATAAGTAATAAGAAGAATAAGAATAAACTTTTACCTTCTCTTTCCTCCCTCCATCTCTGTAATTCCCTGCTTGCTATTTCTCATTAGCGATGAAGGAAGGAAGAAGCTGGGTAACAAAATGAGAAATTTCTTACCTGATAATTTTCGTTCAGTTAACAGCTTCTTACCATTCAGCCCACCTGGACAGCACAGTAAATGGCCAGGATACAAACTGATTTTTTTTTTCACTAAATAAAGGCTCAGGTATATAATTTAATACACTATATTGTGGTGTTGTGTTAATACTAATAATTGCCTGCTGAAGCATTTCCATAGTCTGTGTGGCTTCTGGTGGCTGGCACTGAGCTTGTCACCGGCTCTGAACCTCAAAGGAGGGGGTAGAAGCTAGCTCACCTTAGCTGAGAGAAGGTAGGGGGAATTAGAAAAAAAATTATAAGTGGGAAGTTCAACTCATTCCTCTTTCTCACTTGTCTGGGTGAGTTATTTCGGTAGGCTAATTTTAACCTGGAGCAGCCCTTTGGTCCAAATCGTGGTGCTGGGAGCAAGAAGGAGACTGCTGCTTTAATGGGAGAGCTGGCACGGGCCAGGTTAACGTGGGTGGGAGTCTGTGGCCTTTGGGTGCCCAGCGCTGGCCCGGGTGCCTGCCCCGGCGGTGGGAGCTGTGGGGTGGGAGTGCAAGGGTAGGTGAGGTGTTGAAGGACAGGCTGGATGAGGCTTTGAGCAACCTGGGCTAGTGGGAGGTGTCCCTGCCCATGGCAGGGGGTTGGGACTAGATGATCTTTAAGGTCCCTTCCAACCCAAACCGTTCTGTGATTCGATGATTCTGATGGGACAAGAGATGTGTTGAAGTTAGGCTGTGCTCTGGTTTGTGTGTCTTCATGACAGTTCAACCATTTGTACTTCTGGTAAAGGAAAATTGCTCTTAATTTTTGGGACGTCATCTGAGCCAACCTTGAATTGTCAGTGATGTCCTAGGAAAATAAGTTAACTTTGCTTTTGCGTTCTGATCAGTCAAATTAGCCTCTAAAATGCTGAATTGTGACTCTCCTCAAATTTTGCCTGTGTCTTTGTAGCTTAAGAACTCTGTGTGTATATATGGCTGTATACATTTAAAGTTTTGCCCTGGTGGAATAGAAATTAATTCACGACTTTTAAAAAATACAGATAAAAATAATCCAAGGAAAATTCTAGCGTTTGCTTTTCAGTTCTCAGTAGCACTGAGCTCCCCAGCTCGTTTTATTTGGTGCAGGGAAGACAGCACATTAGAGGAGTAGATTTACTTCTCAATAAAATATATGTCCTTCTGCTGGGGTGGCTGAGTGCTGGCCAGACAAGGATCCTGGGCTTGCAGGGATGGACAGCAGAGCATTTATTGCCCACAGCAAGACCTGGCTGGTTAACTGGCGAGCTGCAGTTGCAGAAATGATGCTTCAGCACTTCGACGTTAAACCAGCTGTTCCATTTACGGCTGGCTCGGGTCTAAAGGGCTCTTGCTGTTTTACATAGTGGCCTGGCAGCAGGGAGAAAGTGAGCTGGAGGCTGATCTGAGCCCCCTGCCTTCACTTTCAGCTCTCTGGGGCGTTGTACAGCCCTCGCCCTCGGCGAGCGATACGGCAGCACTTTGCACTTGTGGGGTTCAGAGAGGGGAACTGATTAAGATGCTGGTCGGCTCTTCTCCCTGTCCTCTCCCTTTATATAAACTGTTACTGTTGGATACCCCTGCAGAGGTTTAAAAAAAAGCATCAGAAAAATACAGCCCAGAAGGCACCAAAAAGAAGGGAAGGTGGGGGAAGGGAAAGGAGAGAAAAGATGCCAAGAACAGCATAAATGGCAAAGGAGGAAAATACAGCAGGGAATTGGTGATCAGATGGAAAAGAGCAAAAAGTAGGGGAAATATGTCTTTATACTCTCCTTTCTAAAAACTTTTGAGTTTATAACTACTCAGGCAGGCAGGGGTGAGTATGTGGACAAGCGCTGAGATGCGAGTGTGCTGCACCGTTGGCAGGAGCGCTGCGATCGGTCTTGGCGTTGCTGGATGCAGAAATGACGAGTTGGATGAGACTTGTGTCTGTGCTTGGGAGCTCGTACCATGTCTGGGCTTTGGAGCTGAAAAATGTCATTTGTGGTAGCTAATTAGTATGTTTCCAGGTGAGTATTTGTCAAGTTGATCATTGGTGGTTATTGGTTTGATCAGCAAAAAATAGCTTTTTTCATATTGTTCAGAGCAGCCATCCTCTGAGCACTTGGTCCGGGCAGCGGGGTTGTGAGCTTAAAAAAGAGTGACGAGTTGGATTAAGTAGGTTGCATAAAGGGTGCTCTTTCTCACTGTTTTCAAAAGGTGTTGGGGGGACACGAACATTATTCCAGAAGAGGAACATCTGCTGCTGGTTTTGAGGGCAGTGTCAAGATGTTCTTCAGTTCAAAAGCTTAACTTTCAGCTGTATTTATTTTGGGAGGTTGAAAGGATTTTTTCTTAAGGGCTTTTTATATTGCTATGTAGTTCAATAAGCGTGAGCTTACCTTTTCGAAGAAAAAAAATCTTTAGAATCAGAAAGGCATTGTTTATTGCCGGACTATTTTTGTGCTTCCTGATTTAAGAAACGTGTATTGCGGGGAGTATGTCTGGAAAGAATGGAGTGATTAATTGTTTTTCTGATAAATTACTGTTTAACAAGTTTCCATGTCTGTCAGACTGGTGGTATAACCTTGAACTGGATAGCAAATGTGTGGATGAAGCTTGGTTAGATCCTCTGTGGACTGGGAGTGAAACAAAAGCATTTGTTTCGGTGGGGATGTGCTGCCAGAAAAGCATCAGGGCTGGTGGGTTTTTTTTTTGTTCTTTTCAAAATTGAAACTTAATTTATAAAAAATGTATTCAGTATCTAATAAAAGTTCTGTGAGACATGACTGACTGTAGGCAAAGCTTTTCCCATCATTCATTCCCGTATATCATTAAGCACACAAATTTGAAATTCCGTTCCTGCACTGGGATAATTGTTCTGTGGCTAATGCAGGAAGGCTGTTGGGTGTCAGTCAGCTGCTGCAGGACAGATGTAAACCTGGAGCTTGAACTCAGTGTGAGGAAATAGAGGTGCAGGTGCTTAAGAAAGATGGGTTATAGTTCTGCGGCAGGTTACGGACAAATCTTGTAGGAAAACCTCCTTCTGCAGATCAGCGGGGGCTGACCCCAGCTCTTGTTCCTCTTTGCTCTGTGAGAAAGTCCTGTTTTCAGCAGATGGGAGCGAGGAAAGAGCGAATGAGCTTGTACATCCCTGCTTCTGTACAGGCTGACCTTGCACAGCCGCTCTCTCACGCTTGCATGAGAGATATGTCGCAGATCTGTGGAATATCCTTTTTTCTTTTTAATTAGATCGTGTCTCTTCCCTCGTTGCCCTTCATTTGCACCCTTTTGGGCTTTGCCTCTAGATGCAGCCGGTGGGCACTTTGCACTGCCAGGCTGTGTGTCCTGGTGCTGCCGGGCAGCCCGGCGCCGGCCGGCGATGCCTCCCGCCATCCCTCGTTGGCAGGAAGGAACGTCTCTGGCCTCGCTCTGCATGGTGTGGTGTGTTTGCTTTCCCTGAAGGAGCTAGCAGGCTGGAAACTTGGCTTCAGCTGGAGAGGACCCCTTAACCTTGCCTTGGCAGAAGGAAATAATAAAGTGACAGTCTTCATTTATCTTTGTGCGGTGTGCCTGGCCTCGTGTGCTCTGTGTGCCGTCAGACCTAGATCCTGGTGTCGAATTGGCGCTATGAATTGGCTGTAATTCTCAAGGTGGCTTCAGGTACAATAAAATAGGAAACGTTTTCACTTAAATATGTGAGGATACACGTCATGTGTTTTTTTGACCTTATTTTGTCAGTAAGTGCAATTAATTTTGCTCCATCCTTATGTTTGGTTTTTGTGGCGTACTTTTGTTATGACGGCACACGGTGACATTGCCGAAGGTGACCGGGGGGAGCCAGAGCCCTTGGCAGCTGTGGGGTGCATGCTATGGGATGGGGGCACGGCTGGGATTGCACAGAGGCGCCTTATCCGCATCAATGAGATTGGAAACAGCTTAAAACCGCTGCAATAACCTCCCAGCCTGCTCCAGAGGCTCGTAGCCCCGTAGCAGTAAAACTCGCAGCGTTCTCCTCTCACCCAGCCCCGCGGACCCTGTGCACACCTTGATGTGCAGCAGGTTCATTTGCACACCCATCGATTCCCTTACATTGCGCGTCATGCCGCGCTGCCGCTGCTGCAGCATTTTCCCGTCCGTTTCTCTCCCCTATCCGATCGC
>NW_010102852.1:21307-55920 GCF_000699245.1 Pterocles gutturalis
AGTTATCTTCCCCTCCAGATGGGTTCTTGTCCCCTCTGGTCAGCAAATCAGTTAGACTCCGGTGTGGTTGTGCGGTGCCTTTTTGACACTGAGCTGCCGCCTTCCCTTCGTGCTCCTCGCAGCTCCCAGAGTGGCACCGGTACCACTCATCAGATTTAGCTGCAAAAAACCTTTCTGCCCTATCAGGTTCCTCTGACGATCTGTGGGAGCTTTCAGTGGCTCCCATTGGTTTTAATCCCTCCCTGGAGAGCAACATTCAATCCCGCTATTGCTGATGCCCTGGGCTCAGGTTGTTTGGTTTGTTGTTTAAGGATTTTTGTTCCTGAAAATGCCCCTCCCAGCTATTTTCAGATTTTGCTGTGCTCCAGCCCCAAAGTATCTCTTGAATGCTGGAGGTGCTTAGCATCTGGTGTTGTGCTCAATAGGTGGAAGGGTTCTTTGTTTAAACTCTTTCGTCTCTTTAACTGCTATGAAACGGTGTGACGGGGGATATATTTGCTGCATGGGACCAGAGCACCAAGTGCCTTCTATTATAACTGCTCCGGAGGATTTCCTGGGAAGTGTTCAGCCTTCATGTCTGTCTGTAAGGAAATCCTCTTATCTGGGCAGAGCAATAAATAGCGCTGCCTCCTGTAACAGAAACAGAAAAACACATTCTTCACACGGCTGTTTTTTTAAAAATGTGGGGTTTAAAATATATCATCTGGAATGATTCTTCTGTAATAAATCCCCGTAATAGCGTCCTAAGTATACATTTAACTAGCCACACAGAGGTAGGGAGAGGGGGAGACGGTGTGTTAAGAGAGGGTTTAGTGTGCATTTAGTAATGACAAGAACAGTAAATAATCCTGCAGGTTTACAAACCTAATCCCCAGTGTCTGATTGTAGCCCTCACGTCTACTAGAGTCGGTTGGCAAAGATGTTAAAGGGCTGTAAAGAAAGGGCTGGGGGGTGGGAGGTGTGTTTTTAAATACTGGGGGAGCTGGCTGGGTGACTGATGGTTTTAAGTGACACGGGTGTAGTTGATTGGGGACCTTGATGGAAAGCTCTAGAAGTGCCCATCCTGCTCTGCTTGCCATGGAGACCTTAGGTGAGGATGGAGTAGGGTGCTCCTCACTGCCTCACTCTACGCTCTTAATTTAAAAACTGGATTAGGGGGAGTTTTGTTGGTTTTAATACCCAATTTATTTCTTGCCTGTGCCCTGCAGTAAAGTGTTTGTTTTTGTTAACGGAAGAAATCCGCGGTGTCTAAGAGCCGTGCCACGTGATGCCATTGCTTTTAAATAAGCTTTTAAGAGGTTGGACCAGATGTTGCCCACATCTGTGTTTTTATTTCGTCAAACATTTAGTTTCGACCCTTTTTATTAAAAGAGAAAACGATCATTTAGAAATTGTTTTGAAAATTTTAGCAGCTGGGAAGATCTTTCTGGTATATAAAAAAGCAAGGGGTTTACTTTATGTGCCCTGGAGTGAGCCGTGTAATATCAGGCAGACGGATATTCATGGCTGGTAGGGTCGACTCACATTGGAAACGATTGCTGTGGAAATATTCAGATCAAAACAGATTTATTCTGTTTTGAATTGGCATTCTGTAACAAAACACTTTTTTTTTTTTCTCAGTGAAAGCATTAAAACTAGGGATTTGAAGGCACCTTCTCTTCTCAGAAGCCCCTCACATTTAATGAAGGAGTATCACCTTGGCAGGAAAAAGGACAATTTGCAGGCAGAGGGATATCCTGAAATTACTCCCTCTACTGCCGTTATGGGGTCTAAGAAATGCTTTTTACGTATAACTTGCTTCTGGATTCTTCTCTGCAATTTGCCAGTTGGAGAATGAATTTTCCATCCCCGTTGCTAATTGATCCAATGAGGAAGACTGGCACCTAATTCAGTAACAAGTTATATTTAAAATGACACGTGAAATTGTTCATGGTGCCTGAAATTACATCATTTTCAGTCTGGCATATTAGGGCTGTGTAAGGGAATAGGCACCTACTGTACTGTGACATATTAAATTTCAAACCTCTGATCCAAAAATATAGCAGGATGTAGGAGGAGCAAGGTGTTTAATGGTGAATAAAAGCAGTGGCAGCTTGATTTCAGTGAGATATTTTAATTGGTCCTAAGATGCTGTGGCAGCTTTTGCAAAAAATAATTTTGGGATGTGCAGAATTTTATGTAAAGTTGAGCAGCGACTTGAGTCTGGAGTAGTTCTCTCACCACTTTCAAGTTTTGATTTTCTAGCCTGTGATTTTCAGAATTCACTACTGATTTTTGAGGTTGGCTCGCTTTTTCCTTGTCCCTAATTACAAGGTGATATTTCAGTTTGCCTGGTGGAATGAATATGAAAAAAAAAAAAAGAATCCTCTCTTTACTCAGATATACAAAATTGAAAGTTGGTTTTATTCCCCAAAAAACCTTAAAGAAAATAAAGGTAAATAACACAAAGAATGGGGAGACCATGCCCCTTCCGTCTTACAGCTTACCGGTTAAAGCACTTACCCAGAACATGGGAGACCCAGTTCGAGTCCCATTTCTGCATGAACTCCTTCCAACCCAGGAGACGGGTTGTTCTGGCTTGGGCGTGCTCTTGCGCTCTGCTGTCAAGCTCTTTTATTTTGTGTAATGAAGCATGTCTTGGACCCAAGTGGACTATGTCCTGGGAAGGCATCTCAGACACTACACTACTGTATTTACTCTTTTCCTCGGTGAACATTTAATCATTTTGCTCACTGGAAATTTATATCTCAGTTCCAGCAGGAAGGACTTGTAGTGCTGTTTTATAGCGTACCCTGGACTCCTGTGGGTGATGCAGCCGTCCAGTGATACCTCTCTGCGCTTTGCCTGATTACTGTTTGCTTAAAAATAAATTTCAGTGAGTTATATTAAAGAGGCAGCAAATCACCGCTATGTATTTTAGGGTGTGCTTTGCCGTGTCCATGGGTCTCATCCCTGCTTGCCTGGTGGTGGGGTCCCTGCACGAGGAGCTGATGGCCCTGGTGCAGAAAGTTCTGCTCTGACTGCACTGTGGAGAAGAGATGAAGCCAGAAAAAAAGCATGTGTGCTCAACAATTATATAGCTATTATAAAACCTTTTACACTTTTAAAGTATTTTTGGGGAAAAAAGTTGTAAAGGAAATCTGGTGCCTGGGACTCAAGTACAGTTAATTTCTAAATGCAGTGGCAGTGAAAAACATTCCTTAAGGTCTTTTCAGTCATATTAGCATCAGATTGTCTGAATTGGTAAAGTTGGTATCACGTTTATGAGACAACCTCAGAAGAGAATTAGAGTGCAGTCTTACGTGGTTCCTTGTGACAGGACATTTTCTTCGGGGTGAAACCTGTTTTGTGTAGGAGTTGGTGTGGAAGGGGTCTAAAACTTTCTGTTGGTTGTTTAAGATGGATTTTAAAAAGACATTTGTAGGTGTGCAGTGTCTCAGTGTCTCATACCGGTAAATGTTGAGTTGAGCAGCCAGATCCTTCTCACCACCTCAAGAAGTGGAGCCTCTATTCCTAACCAGATGTTTTGGTTGGATTCCCGACCCTGTGGTTTCACATACTTTAGGCAACTGGTTGAAACGCCTGAGTTTTGCCCAGCAGAGCATCATTTGTATCTTCTGGGAATGCTCATAATTCCTGCCTTTGCGGGTCTTTACCCACTCAAGCCTCGAGGCTCTGCATTGCCGTAACCAGCTGTTGGATGGACAATCTGCAGCTGCCTTCCCCCTCCACCGGTCCAGCGCTGCGCCGCTCCGGAGCTCTGCTCGGCGAGAAAGCACCAGAGGGGGGAATCAAACCATTTACAGGTCTTGGTTTGTGGGGAGGCACATCGCCAGGACTGGGGAGCAGGAACCGTGACAATGGCAAGCTGTTCCGCACTATTTCAGTTTTAATTTGTTATTGCAAAATGTTGAAACTGAATTTGTTTTTTGTTTTTGTTTTTCTGCACATAAACTGGTTAGGTCATCTCTTGTCTAGTCGTGATTAGATGTAATGGAGGTGACCAAGAAGATTGCTGCGTTCCCCAGCATAAGTCTTTGCTGAATAATTTATTTTCTTCTCTACCTGGACTACATTAATAGTGTATTACTACTGTACACTAATGTGATGTGGAAAATCAGGTTTTGCTGCTGTACATTTTGCCAGTCCCAAATTAAGCCTCAGTTCTGTGCTATTATGCTTCTTAAAGGAGAGAATATTAAAAATGTCTTTTCAGAAGAAGTCTTAAGAAATACAAAACAAGAAAAATTACGGTGAAAGTCGTCATTGTTTAACATTTATCTAGACCCTTCCATAGCTTTCAAAAGTTATTTTAAAATTTGGAAATGTTTTAATTCCCATTTTACAAATAGAAAAACTAATGCACTTTTTTTTTTTTTACAGAGCTGGTATCAGGTGAGTGGTTCAAATGAGGATAGTTCAGATCCAAGATTTCTTCTTGGAAAGAAAATTATATGACTGTTGGCATGATGTGTTATTCACTGCTCCACGCTGCTTCCCTGAAAACAGAAAATATTTTCTAAGTCATAATTTCTGGATGAATCATTGACCTATAGGCTCTGACAGAGAAATTCGTGTTATGATGAAAGAAAAATGATAATCTTTTTAAAATGGTTTCCACAGCTTCCGGCTGAACATTTCTGGCTGTAAATTAAAATGGGGGAAAAAAGGCAACTGGAAGTGTCCAGCAGATTTTCAGTACTGAAGAAGACTGTGCTGATTCCTGAATTGTAAATGAATTCAGTGCAGTGAATTCGTGCGTGCGTGTACCCCCATATCGAAAATACCCAGCCGCACGTTAAACCTCCTGGATAAACACAGAAGGATGCAAATCTCTGAAGGACGATCATTAAGTGTACTGTCGAACTTGAATTGCGATTGATTTTGAACAAACATCTGCCTAATTAAAATGTGTTCTTTTCTGCAGGTGAGAATACAGGGGATGGTGAATTAGACCTGAGTGGGATCGATGACAGTGAAATAGATCGGGTAAGGTGCCCAGTTATCCCGGCTCTCGCTGCACTTAGATGTCTGAGAATGAAAAATGGTTCTTATCTGGTTTATCCCCTCCCCCCACTGCCTCTTTGCTCTGATCTATAGAGCGGAAAAAGTTCAAGTGATTTCCGTGATCCGAGATCAAAACTAAGGCTCATGTGAGCCTGTGAATTTGGTGTTCCTTGCCCATTTTGTTTATCTACGGGACTGCTGCTGCTGCTGCTTACTCTTACCATGCTGGAATAATCATGTTTTAGAATGTCTTGTATTCTCAAGAAGGACTTTTAAAAGTTTGGTGGAGCTCTAAATTCATTATTTAATTAAGATATATTCAACATAGGAGGCTGCCATGGAAACCAAACCATGAAACCAGCATGTACAGCTTCTGTGTTTTTTCAAAGATTTCTGTAGCATTTTCTGGATTTATTGTTATTTGTGTGGCAGTGAAAGATACCCTTTCCCATACAGCCTATATGTGAAAGACAGGCAGCGATGGAAGGTGGCTTATTGAAGGCCACAGGACAGGTCAGTGCTTTGAACACAGCAGAGTGCATCTCTCCCGATTCTGAGCCTGCTGCCCTCTCCAGCCACCCTGCTGGGTTCAACTGTGATACGAACAGATAACACCGATGCTAACAACTCCTTTTGGGGTACATTGAGAGCGATGAGGTTCTGTAGGGATTACTGATCTGCAGAAGGGTGTTGGCGATGGGTGAAGAAGCAGGAAGGGGCTCAGCTTGGCTGAGCGGGTTTTGTTGGGCAGGGCGTTAGGAGGGATCTTGTGGATCGAGCGGACGTGCTGTGAGGGGAGCGGGGAGGCTGAAGGTTTTCAATATAGCAGGTCCATCATTTAAACAGTCGCGGGGGAAGAACAAGCACATTTTCTCATCATCCTAGGCTCTGTGATGAGGTCATAACTCTGCTTTTATGATCTCATGTTCATTTCCGTGGCAATAGACTGTAATATTGTAAGGCTAAGATTATGAACTCCCTAAAAGCATAAGAAGGATGAATAACTGAGCTAGGAGGAAGCGAGTTTTACTATTACGGCTCACTTTTAATAGAAGCAGATGAAAGAGTGAAAATATTGGTCTGATAAACCAGGACTTGCACAGCTGTTTGCTCACCTCGTTTGCCCTCAGAAGAAGAATTCCTCCCTGCATTAGTTTCCTTTGACTGGAGTTATTTTTCACATGAAATCCTATATGCACATTTTACTTTGGAGAAAATCTCAAACACTCAAACCCGTAAGATGGAGAAATCTCAAATTGTTTTTCTTGCACTTAAATATCGTTTTACAAGTCTTGGGTCCACTGCTTAAAAACAAAACATCTTGTTCATGAAGGATGACCCAATTTGTCTTCTCTGTTCTGCAGAAGTTCTTCACTCCCAAACAGCTTTGGCAGTGGAGAACTTTTGTTTTGTGGACAGCTGTGCTAAATCCTAGGTTTATTTTTACATTTAAGTAATTGAAGAGGAACCAACCTGCCAGCCTGCCTGCCACCTACCTGTTTGTTTATTTCTGTAATTCATCTGAATAGTTCTAGATGTGTTTTACAACTCCACACCTACTAATGATGTTACTAAGTAGAGTTAACTGGAAAAAGCCTAGACATGGGTGCTGAACCCAGCTCTCTAAAATCTGGAGGACTAAAACTCCAGCAATCTAAGCTGGTTTCATTCACATAGATGTGGCCATTGAACTAATAATCTCAGTAACTGTGCTTAAACCTTCACAGAAACCTACCCAGAAGACACATGTTTCTGTTTTGGTAGCACAAGGCAAAAGTTCCCATCCTGTTTTGAATTACAGACCACCATCAGCACACAAAATTACTTGCAGACAACCATGTTTTCGTGGTACTCTCTTATATCATCTGAAAAAGATCATAAACCCAGGATCATTTTAGGTTAATTACCGACCACGTACAATGAGTCCTGGATGATTGTTGGCCACCCCCTCATAGTTTGGAAACCTAGCACTGGTTTTTGAAAACGTGTCATCATTTTTTGTCAGCTTTAGAAGTTACTAGAAATGCTCTCTGGTTGCCACATCTCAGTCATATTTTCTTTTCTTAATGTATTTTTGAAAACAGAATGTGAATTGAATTTGCCAGTGGTTTTTCAATTCAGTTTTGCTCTATGGTTTTCAAGTTGATTTCTGAAAGTAGACAAACTTGTTTTGTCTTTTAGTATATACTTAACGATACAGAAGCTCAGATAAAAGCAGAGCTGTGGATGAAAGAAAATGCAGATTATTTGAAGGAACAGAAAGGTAAGTATGTAGAACTGAAATTCTCCTTCTGCCTGGTGTTGCTGAAATATGCAGTCTGTGTGATCTTCATGGTGGTTACCCTTTTGTCATCTTTCAGAAAAGGAAGCAAGAATAGCGAAAGAGAAAGAACTTGGGATTTATAAGGAACACAAGGTATTAATCTGTGTGCTAATTGTGTCTGTTTGAAAATGTCCTGGAATTTCATTGCATTTACTGATCCACCTCATGTAGGATGTATGGGCATAATGGTGCAGGTCACCGATAAGCAAGCAAAAGCTATTGTATCTCTGCCTATAACTGAAATACAAGGCTATAATTTTTCAGATGGTGAGTAAAACACTTTCTTGCCCAAACTTTTATTTTAAATTACTATTATGAGAAAATTCTGTGCATGGCAAAGTCAGAGCTGGCTCTTTGCATTTATGATTGCTGTCCTAATTGCTTGCTTATTTAAGTACAGGTCTTAAGACATGCCTAATTTTTTTTTTTAATGTGTGCATGGGGAGTTTGTACTTGCCGTAACTTCAGTAGCTTTCTTTGCTCTTACAATAATGATTTCTTTATGAAGAACTGAACAGATCCTTGTTACAGTTACTTGAAGGAATATTTTGTTCTACCTTTCATAAAGAATGCGACAGTTATGTTAACAAATGGCATGTACTGTCTCCATGTGTAGCAGTTTAAAGCAGCTTAATTGGCCGTATATTCACGATTTACGGCATTAGTATTTTGTGTAATTGAGCAAGTGACAAGTCAAATCTTCCACATGCAACTAAAATCCATGTTAGTTTTTCATGTGTATATCCTCTATCTTTTTTTTTCCAACTAATGCGAAAGACAGAGTTTCCTACTTCCCCTAGGTATTTCAACAATAAAAACAAAACCAGACAACGAAACACTGTTTTATGCTTCAGAGTTTCTCATTCATCCTCCACTTACGGAGACGTGGCAGTCTACCAGAAGTTTTCAAAATCGTATAACTTGTTGGCACCGCCAAGTAGCTCAGACACCCACCTTTTTGTTTGGACAACGCAGGAGTTTTTCTCTGACTCCATATTGTTTCTGACAGCTGGAGTAGAACTTGATTAATATAGTGCTTTCCAGTTTCAAGGTAGCACTTGACCCATGTAGGTAAACAGAGGGGCTATTATCCATTAAAAAATAAATCTCCTGCAGAGCTTGGTGTTAAAACCTTCCTTTGAAAAAGAAAATGCTGAATGAGAAACAGAGGTCCTTTTTTTTTTTTTTCCCCCAGTACCTTACCCAGGCACGGGACCTGGCAAGCACTGTTCTGTGTCTCTGTGTCTGGCTCTGCGCAGCATCAGCCTCCGCAGCGCTGGGCTGGCAGCCTGTGCCTGGGAAGGGCACTTGCAGGTGACATTGTCACTGCGCTTGTGTGTGTCTGCAGCCTCCTGCTTCCTATCCATCCGCGTTAAAGCCAATCCACACTTGGAAAGCTGCTGCTAATGTTCTTGGTCTTTTTCAGTGTGGAGGAGGAGTGGGGTAGATGCTCTCCCGCGCTGCATTTGAACTTGATATAAAATACTGTTGCAGTTTCGATATGGACGTGTCAGAGCTGAGGGGAGTCGTGACCCAGCTTGACTCAACTTTAAAGGCAATTTTAGCAGGGGAATTTCTTTATTTCCATGCTGGGTGATGCTATAGCGGTTTCCCTGATAACAGGAGTTCACTCCATTTTTTCTCATGCATGAGGAATGACCCATGCTTCTTTCTGGCAGCATTACAAATACAAAGCAAAGAATTTGTAATAAACTGTGGGGGCATTGGGCAAAAAGCAAACACTTATCTCTCAGAGAAAAGAGACCTCTTGGTCCTGATGAGTGGCAGGAGAGGGAGTGCTGGCTTAGCCCCGCCGTGTCCCCGCGTCCCCCCGTCAGCAGCACCTGAGCCAGGGCTCCTGAACCACAGCTCACCCTTCTGCTTCGTGGAAACTTTGTTTGTATCTACGTCACTAATTTTATATTTTAATTAAGCCAAAGAAATCTGCAAAGAAGCGGGAGCCAATTCAAGCCAGCACAGCAGGAGAGGCAATTGAAAAGATGTTAGAACAGAAGAAAATCTCAAGTAAAATTAATTATAATGTGCTAAGGGACCTGAACAGCAAAGGAAGTAACACACCAAAGAAAGAGGATGACAGCACTGATGACAGCACCAACACCAAGAAGCTGTCAAGAAGAAAATCTATTGCCAGTAGGAATATAGCCAACCCTGTAAACAGTGTGGGAAAAAGGTACTGCAATTGTTCATTTATATCTCTGTCTGTGAGACTGTCTATGTATCTTTCTGAGCCAGACAATGTAGGGACTGTAACATTTGTTTGAGGCTAAAATAATGTCGGGGCTCTGTTTTTATTTATTTTGCCTGCAGTGTCACGGCAGCACCTTATTTATACTTCATGTATCAGAGGTCTGCTTTGGTGCAAGTTAATCATCCTGAAGCCAAAAAACAAAATCAATGGGAGTTCATAAACGTGAATCTTTCCGCCAGGGACACCTTTTCTTCATATACTCCTGACATTTGCTGTCCTTCCTTTCTAAGTTGTCTGCATCAGCTGACACGACACTAAATGTTCGAAAGCTTTGACTTTTTGGTTGATTTGAAAAATATAGTTCCCATCTGTTTTGACAGCTAGATGTTTTGATTAGCTTTTATTTTAGTTTTATTCCAAACTTTTCTTGTTAATTGATGACACAAATATAAAGCTTTACAGTAAAGTAAGTATGCTTGTCGGTTTTCTGGTCTGCATTTGCAAATGTTTTATAGTCTGATGAAAGCCACTATTTTAATGAGTAAAAGACTTGACTTGCCAGGCAGATTTGTAGTGTGCTGTAAAGTGTATATGGAGATTGATTTGTCTTATCTGCAATGTTCAACTATTTTGTTCATCTTCAGTTTATCAAATCATGTCGGATGGTCATCTGAATCATGTCTATGTCTAGTAATTTCTTACCTACATGTTATGTATTTATTTACTGCCTTAAATACATAGTTTTTTGCTTCCAGAAATATAAGCCTGGCACCACCAGGAAATTTAGGTATTTAATTCTTAAATGTAAGATGATATCTTTGCACTGTAGTTCAGATTTAGGCATGTGTTGTAACCGAGAGCCGGTAAAGGACAAGGGAGAGTGAGACGGCAGTGGTAAATCGTCTGTTGGTGCAGGAATGGGAGATGTAGGATACCTGAAAACATGAAGCTGGGAGGGTTAGTAAGTGCATGTCCCTCAGAAGCTGAGCAAAGTAAAGATGACTAGACCCAACCCCCTTATGTTGGCTTCATTGACAGTCAGGCAAGCGGTGCAGTCTTCAGTTTTGGCTGAAATGCCAAAGCCTAAGCCAAAGCTAAGCTAACTGGGATACAGGCTTTTGCAATGTACCAAACGTCTTTTCTTAATTTGCTATACCTTCTTTATTCTGTATTTTACCAAGATAGCTTCATCCTTCTTCAACTTCTCACCTTTCATATCAACAGCTTTCCTTTCCAGTTCTTGACTCACTGTGGATTTTAGTCTCCTCTGCAAGTTGCTACTTAAGGTGATGTCTAGTGCCCCAAGTGTAGGTTTTCCACTGGTGAAGGAAAGTGAAGATGCATTGAGGATTAACTAATAACATCTAGCCTATGCTTTATTTGGATTTAACAGGTGTTAATGAGTCATATTTCTGGTATTTCTAGTACAATATAGCTGATTCAGTTGTCTGAATGAAATGCTGTGATGGGAAGTGAGGGCTGCTCAGGATCCCGGTTGCATTTCAGAGCTCAGCAGGAGCATCCACGCTCGAGCTGCTTCGCCACAGCCAAACTTTGTCACTTCTGAGGTTTGCAGAAATGTTGGGCACTCGGAGCTCCTGTTGAAGTCAGCATGTTAAACTCTTAACAGGTGTTAAACTCTTTGGAAAATCATGCCATAAATATTTAATTTGATAGTGGTGCAACTTGAAAAGGTTTCTAAATAAATACAAATCAGTATTTTCCAAAAGCAGCTAATAAAACATGTTTATTTTTCCTCTTGAGAGCCTAAAGTACGTCCTTAAGATGCATAACAGAGTTTCCTGATGATGATTAGCAGATCTCAGATACAATGAATTTTGCAGCAGAACACTTCAGAGGAGGTTGGGGATACATGCAGATGAAGGAGTTGAGGAGATTTTGCACTCAGAAGCAGACAGTGGTCTTGCTTAAATAATATCAAGGACTTGGCAAACTGTTAGTTGGACTTTTTTTTCTTACAATTAAAGATTTATGACATATTTCTGATTTTTTTGCTAGTAGTCTAAATGCCATGCCTTTTAAATGGCATGCATAAATTTCTGTGTTCTGCGTTGTTCTTATATGCCGTGCATTCATTGCCTTTGTTCAGCATTGTTCCTCGGAGAGGTGAATCGCTAAATACTTTCCCAGTGATACAGAAATCATGGTAATTTATATGCAATTAATAATAATAAAACCCCTGAACATTGCTCATTAGAAAATGAATGAAGCGCATAATGTATCTTTATCCAGGAGGCATTTGCAGACATCTTGCTAACCGTTTTGGTTTGTGGTGATTTACAGTCCTCCCCGTTTATATATCTTAAATATTCAGGAAGCTGCAGTTGACTACAGTAGCACCTTGCATAACCATGCTTTCCTCTGTTCCTTTAGTTCATCTGAGTTATAGTCAGATTTTAAAGACTGATTTAGTCCTGATCTCAATTAAAAGGCAGGAAAGTAGATTATTTTTTTATAAAGAGATATCTTTATTGCTTTCCTGTTGCAAGCCAAGATTTTGCCTACCCTGTCAGGCATTAAAAGGTAGGAAAGTAGATTTTTTTTTTTTATAAAGAGATATCTTTATTGCTTTCCTGTTGCAAGCCAAGATTTTGCATACCGCGTCAGGCTTGGACAGATGATGGGAGCCAAGTTTATCATGTGTCTCAGGAATCATCTTCATATACAGTCTGTACCACCCTGAAAATAGGAAGTTGATCTTCATCTCCATCTTTCTAATTGTCGCTTGCTATAAAAATACTCTGCGTTGTTATTTCTGGAGAGAGGACTTCAGGTTATCTCCAATAAAAAAAAGATTACCTCAGCCAGACATGGTGCAATCTCTGTAAAATACCTCAGCCAGACATGGTGCAATCTCTGTGTGGTTTTTCTTTTTTTAATATGACATAAACTAGCAGTTGCATCAATTAAAATATTGGAAAAGCTTTTGTTTACTGATATAATAAAGTTCAGCAAATTTTACAGTCTTGTAAAAAGTTGCTGGTTCGCAAGAAATTGATAAAGAGTAGGAATGCTAAGCATGATCCCAGGAGCATGCTTAAACTGGATGATGGCCCTTTTAATATAGCTTTGCTGCTACTGCAGTCACTTAATGGTTACTTGGATTCCAAAGATGATATGGTTTATCTACCTATTATTTAATAAAAAATAATAATTTTGAAATCTCAGAAATGTTTGATATATTCTGAAATTTTGTTAGGAAGGTACTTTTAAAAAGTTCTTCCAAAGATCATGCAGATTTCTCCTTTTGCATAAGTAGACGTTATATACATCAGTATTTTAAGAAGCAAACTGGATTTTTGAATGGGTTTCTTTACTCTGAATGCTGTGCAGCTTTTTGAGTTTTACAAAAATACATGCTTTTCTCAGACACGTCTCCCAGAATTATACCGGGTTTTACTTATTGTATCTGTCAAGATGGTAGAAGACTAGTAATGACAATGTAAGTAATTTTAGGAAATTTTATGTTGTGTAAATGTATTTCATTACGTTTCTTAATGCATTTTTGTTCCAGTGGGTATTGCGATTGGTGCTTCATACGGAAAAGCCATTTCATTCTCTCTGTGTTCGAGATGTGGCACAGTGGATGTTACCATAATAGATGTTGCAACTTTAATTTCAATTACCAGTTGCACAGTTTATCTTCACTAATGTCTTCTGTGCGTATGAAGCATAAGAGTAATATGTTGAACTCTTAGAAAAGAACAATTGCCACTTCGAGCTGCTTAAAACCTGAACTCCAGCTAGAGCTGAGCTGTGTGCTGGAGCTGTTCAAGTCCAGTAAAGAGGATTTTTAGGACTGGAAGCTTTGGGTTAGAGCTTAATAATTTATTTTATATTTACTTGAGCTGAATCTTACAACATTGCTTGTGAAGTGAAATGTGTGGTACCAAGAAAATGTGGGAACAAGAAAGCTTTCAAGTCAGTGCTTTTTAAAAATTTTCAACCTATTTATTGCTATGTGCTGGAAATTGGTAATGATATCAGAAGAGACAGGGTATGCTACCAGGGGAGTAAATGTGTCAGGTTAATCTCCTGAAAAATCTGCCTTGGAAGAAATGAAGCAGGACTGCGAAGCACAGCTGAATCCGTTGTAATGCAACAAGGTTGTTCTGAATGGAAGCAAATGAATGTATAATAGAAAACCAAACCATGCCTGCTATGAATATGACAAAAGCCCTTGGTAACTGAGATCTCCGATTTTATTAGATTTGGAGATTCACCTCCAAATTCTCTCCCTGGTCTGACGTGTATTTATCGACTATCCGTTTTGCTGGGACACGTTGGCACATGGCTCCGCTTGCGCTTCGGAGCCACGGGATCTGGGTATTGCAGTTTGGGGACTTGTTCTGCTGCTCGAGTTCCTGCCCTGGGATTCACACTTTCAATTAACATCTACTCCCGCTACATTTTTGTTGGCTTTTCAGTGGGTGCCATGACCCCAGAAAAATCCCCTTTATTACTAGGGAGAATGTGTGTAACACTTCCCTACAGCCTAGCGTTCGGCATCTCATTTCACCTGATAAATTACTTGGTGCTTTCTTGGCTCTAATTGGAATCGCATTCCCCCAGGGGGTAAAATATGGGCAGAAGCCTAATTTAGATGCTTTGGAGGAGTCCAACGATCCCATGCTTCAGAGGGAGCCTGGGGAGGCAGCGGTGGCCCCTTGCCCCCGCCCAGCTCCGACCCTCATTTACCGTTGGCACTTTCTGGTGTGCGGGATGGCGATAGTACTCTGTAAGGTGGAAGTTTGTTTTGATCTCATTGGCTTTGACAGATTATTTTTGGTAAAGTTGTGGGAGGGAGGGGGCATGGCATGCTGTTATCACACCCAGCCTGAAAACGTTCTCTTCACTTGTTGGTACTGCGGATGTCTGGCAGAATTTGTATTTCTTTCTCCTGGGGAATAAGGAGGGAAGAAGCCCCAATCCCCCTGTTTCCCTCACATCCAGGATTACTGATAAGGATAATCCCTTTGTTCGTGTATTTTCTGTTTCTGCGGGTGGAGGTGTTGTGCCGAGTGCCGTGCTGCGTCCTGGCTGGCTGCTCCTAACTCAGCTCCGAGTCTGGTTGTCCTGAATGCTCCTTCTACACTGGCCATGGTTTATAATTTATTTTTATAAACCCAAAGCAAATGGGTTTTTTAATGCACAGTATTTTTAGTTTATTTTACATTATGAGACTAGTATTTGTGGAGGAGAGGAGCATGAGCTCATGTTTTCCAGATTACTTAGATCAATGCAAAATGGTGTGAAACAATGCTGAGTTTGAATAATCCAAGGGATTACTGGGTGTCTAAAGTCCCCGTGTCTGGCAGATATGAAGCTTTTGAGAGAGAGTCTTTTCCATGCTAACTTTGGTGGTATGCATTCTGTGTACAAATTGGCCATTTGAGATGGGATCTTAACAGTGTTTTTATATGCTGTAATTTTTCCACCATATATTTTTATTTTTCAGAATTGCCTTCAGCTCTTTGCCTAATTTGCCTGTGATACCCATTTTTTTCTCTCTGCTTTGAAGTCTGTTACATGGCTTGTAATTCATGTGTATTTACTCAAAGTGAGATATTAAATTTTATTTCTCGTCTTGCTCTGCTTCAGGCTTTCTTTTTATATGCGACTAACATGCTAGCACCAATTTCCCACCTGGAATAAAATTCCTTACAAAAGATAGTGGTGGTACTTGTTGAGGTGGTAGTTTCTTCTATAGCTTAATTCTTATTTGGTTGATATTTTTGGTGTTTCCTCTGGAAGGAGTTTTGTGTTGGCTACAGGATTGACTAGGCTGTGATTCCTGGGTATGAATGTACATGTGGTGGGAGCCTTCCCGTTGAGCATGTGGAGTCAGCTTTTGGTTTGAATATTATGTACGTGGTAAATAAATTCTCTAACTGCTTTGACATAACTGTTTTCTTATGTGATCTGTGCTTTGAGAATTTCTTTGGAGTGTAATTTTATGTATGTTTGTGCTTTGCTGTGGTATATAATCATTTAAATCAAAGGTTAATCAAAATGATTAGTCATTTTGAACAGGAAAACGGTGACATTTGATAAGTACCTCCACTTAAAATAAATCTTACCAGTATTTTCCAGTCTTGTAACTTGTGGAGGGACAAGCTTATACAAATTATGTTTAGCATTTTATTTACAAAAAGCAAAGCCAAGAAAAAATGAATTCAAGACTCACAAGGTTCTGCTTTTCAAGTCATGCATCTCCTTATTACTGTTAGTTGTACAGGGGAGAGCTTTACAAATGACCTTGAAAGGAGCTGACACATGAGTTTAGATGTTCACAGTTGATTTGAGGAGTTGATCTAGTAAAGCCTGCAGTAATATTGTAACCTGGCTAATGCTGCAGGTTACTGCTGTTCACATGAGCTAAGAAGCCTTTTGTAATAAGGAGATAAATCAGAGGCAAGAACTGGAAAGAAACATATCTGACCCAACATGTTTTCAAAATGAGTGCGTGTTTTTCAACTTCTGAACGCTCAAATGTGATGACCGGCAGCCTTTCCCTCTTCATTAAGTGAGGACACAGGAGGAAAAATGCATTTCTTCTGTGCATAGCACCGTGCTCCTGAGTGGACATGGAGTTAAACAGATGCTACCAAGAGCTTGGGGAGGCAGGAGCCGGCACACTGTCCAGGGAACGGAGCGGCAGGTTATCCCTTTACCTTCAGATTCTTTCCTCTTGGCACTGAGATAGGACAGAAGGATGAGGAAAGATTATTTTTTTTTTCCCAAAAAAAGAAAAAAAAAGAAAAATCCATTCCCCAAAGTCATCCTTCCAGAAGCTGGCAGGTGTTTGTCAGAATTTGACATTTATTCTGATTACTCAGGCTATTTTGAAGATCATTTCCCCTGATACCAATTTTCTTTCACATCTGACAGTCTTGATACCCCTGAAAATACAGCTGCCTTAAACTCCAAAACATGTATGGATAGTGTTCCTCGTGGCTGTGCTCTGCACCATTGAGAACGGAGCTCCTGTCCAGCCGTCACCTGGCACAGCTCATGTCCCCAGCCTGCGGGGTCTGGGTGCACTGGGGCTGCTGCTGGACCTGCTCCTGCCACTGACTCCCAAGTCATTCCAGCAGTTACTCCAGCAGCTCTGTGGTTTTCTCTTGTGCAGCATCAGTTCGTTAGGGTGAGGTTATCAAAAAGCTCATTCCTTCATCTGTCATCCCTCAATCCTTTCCTTCCTTCTGCAGGAGGTGATTTACAGAATAATTTCCCCCTTTCGTGCCTGTTCTGCCAGTGAGTTAAGAGAAACCAAGTTAAAAGTTTTCTAGCTTGTTATTAAAATGGAGTATTTTTCCTAATGATCCCAGTTTGGGATTCATTAGTTTTTGAGTACTGGAATAAAATGCCAAAATATCAGTATGGCAACTAACCCACCTGTATTTTCACTCTGTAAAATATAATTGGAGAAGAATGCTCCTGCAATAGCTTAATGATGGGAGAAATAATGTAAAGAAGCCTTCTCAATGTGAACTGTATCAATTTATGTAAGTTCAGTGATGCTGCACATCATCTCTAGTTGTACATCATTCATTAAGAGCATTCAAATTTTATAGTACAGACATTTAATGTTGTCAAAATTTGGGTTAGTGTAAGGATAAAGGAACATGATCTGCTGGGACTGCAGAGGAGGGTTCTTGAGCTGTCATTTATTTGGACTTATGAGAACCTTTGAGAAATATATATAAATAAACCCTTCAAGATTGGGTGAGGACACATCTAGGCTTGTGTGAGTGTTTCAGCAATAACGAGCATCTGCCAAGTCCAGTGCTTGGTTGCATTTACCCCAAGTGGTTAGAACGCCTTCAATTTAAAACTAAAAAGGCATAGGTCTGGCTCGACCTTGTGGCCCAGACTCGGGTCAAGTCTCCCTATTTTTACTAGCAGCCTTCTTGTTTGTTTAATATAAATTGGATATTGCTTTTCTGCCTCCCACTGAAGAAAACCATCTCCTTGTCAGATTCCAAGGGAGGTCGGCTGGGCAGCGCAAAAATGCGAAGGGAATTTTTGTGTCTGTCTGAAATAATTTGGTCTTGAAAACTCAAGACCAAATAGGAGCGATTTTAGCCCAGAAGATAATTTTGTGTGACAGTTGGATTGCGAGCACCTTGTTTATCTATGTTCTCATTTTCAGGTTGGTTATAAAAAAATGCTCTGTGAGCTTTTTTCTTACGAATTATACTCAGTGGGTCTAATGGGAGACTTCATATAAATGTGTATGCACAGTCTCTTGAAATGCGTGTTAGCGAAAATAGTTATATGTGATGTGGAGGGTGAGGAGAGTGGGAAGAAACAAAGAAATCGGAAGTGTTATGGCTCTTGTTATCAAACCCTAGAGGTGCATGTCCTGCTGTCACAGCTGAGAGTGCTTCAGCGCTGTGAAATGCTTGTTCTCAGTCTGCAGATTTTTCCGATTTATTTCTTTGTGTTTTCATGGCTGGAAAATGGTTGGTTTCTGAATTGATTTTCCTTTGACCCTAGTCCAGCAGGCTCTGCTTGTTGATCTGTACAGTATGTATCTGCTCTTTTTTTCAGTATAAACCAGGGGAAATATGTGTCTGATGTGTTTTAGACTTGCAAATGAAGTTGAGTCTTCAGCAAATATTTATTAAATGTTGGAGGAAATGGAGCAAAGCAAACAAAAAATTAACTTTTTCTCACTACAATATGGCACATGCCATTTTACCAAGATTAATAGCCAAACTAAGAGAGCAGTCACGTGAAGCTGCTTGTTTCTTCATGTTTGCATGTTTTGCTCGACCGGATAGCTGGCAGTCATTATGTGGTCGTGACTGCAGTTCTTTCACCGTGACTGGGTAAAGTATTGGAAAGTTACAGCAGTTTGTTGCAGAACTTGAAGTGCTGTTTGTTCACATAATATTTAACAGCATCTACATAATTAGTTTTAAATTGGCCAGCGTACTGTAACTTAGTCATTTATGTAAGTGCTGTTCCATTACCCAGTGATGCTTCTGGTGTGCTGACTGATTTCAGTTTTACCTTGCTGCAGTTGTTGCTATATATAGGATGAAACATACTGAGATAACTTCTAAATGTGGTCTTGGAAGATATGTGCAGCATATTTAACTTTTTCTTCTGTTATTGAATTTCCAATTTATTGTGAGTCAGAAATTTTCACCCAGCGGTTTCCCTTTCCTCCAATGCAACACAACGATAGATTGAACAAACCCATTGCTGTGTTTGGGATATGCAGGAACCAAGGAAACTTCCCCACCTGCTCTAGAGCAGCCCAGCTCTTTCTCTTCTGTCATACGGACCCATTCCTTGGAACCCAGAAAGAAGTAAGGGAGGAAACCAGGGAATTTTACATACGTTTTCTCTCCCCCCCCATGTTTTACACCTGCAAAGAAACGTGCTGCTGCAGAGGTTGGATTGCAAGGTACAGAGCAGAGTATGGACCTCAGGACCTGCAGTCCATCTCCCAGGTGCACATGCAGGTGGAGAACCTCTTGCCCCAAGTGCTCTTTCAAGGCATCGCTTGGCTTGGCAGCTGTCAAAAACTGTAGACATGTTGAAATCTTTCCGTTCACGCAGGACTGTGATAGCTGGCAGGGAAGGGATACAACCAGGCTATTATAGCCTGCAGCATGACATGGTGCGATAGATTTGAAATATGTGTTGATACTGAGAGCTGAGGGCTGCCTTGCTGAATTGGAGCGCTGGAAGATGCTTGGACATTGAGAGCACTCTCAGGTCCCATACAGAATACAAGCGTTGGGCATGTATTTAATAGTCTGTTGCCTCTTTATTCAGAAACAGTTTTAGATGTGGTATTTATGTGAAAGAAATACGTGCTACTTTACAGCATGGTGTTCTTTTAAGAAGTTATCAACATATTTAATCTGAGTGTTTTGAGATGTGAAGTATGAAGGACATGCATACAAATTTGGAAGCAGAATGAAGTGGCTGGCATATTTGTTTTGTAAGGTTATCTTTGCCTGTCTAGAGTGGTGACATGGTAGCTTTAATAGAAAAATGGCTTTGTGCACTTCTGCGTGGATTTTATCGTGCAGCAATAAAGAAAAAAAATAACTTGGAATCCTAACTTAAAACTGTTGTCGCTGAAGCTGAGTGAGACAATCGTCAGATTAAAGCTGCAGTTGAATCAATCAGTCATCTGATGAATTAATAACGGAGATTAAAGTCAACAGTGAATCAAATTATTAGATGAAGAGAAGCAAGACAGAAATCAGGGTGGTTTAAAACGTACGACTGGTTATTACAAGGCAGCATTGCCTGCTGCCTGGCTCCTGGAGGCAGAGACGGGCCCTTCCAGTTTGGGCTTTAGTAGGTCAATTCAAGGGTTAAATCTGTGCCTAAAGGTGCTACTTAATTGAAGGTGTTTTAGAAACTTGTTGTTTTTCCTGCCAAATGAACTGTATGCAAGTAATATTGGCTTAAAAAATTGATGTGCAAATATAGCACGTCTTAAACACGATTGCACTTTATTCATACCTTTTGAAATATTACAGAAAAAAATGGATGGGAACAGAGTAGAAGAAAGGTGAACTCCTTTGTGTATGTTGTTTGTGGAACGAGGTGGGTAGGAGAGCAGTTTGGGTTGCTCATGTTGCTGATGGATGCCTCCTGCGAGCTTTCTCTGGGTATTCCTACATCAGACTGTACCCTCTGGGTCTCTCCTCCTCCTCCTCCTCCTCCTCCTCCTCCTCTGGAAAGTGTCCAGGAGATTAGGATCATTAATGGCTCTCAGAGATGTGGCACTGCAAAAAAACCTACGTTTTGCTGACATGTTCGTTCGTGATACCTCCTCTGCCATGCCTCTTTGAATCTTCCAAACACTTTGGTGAAATAGGAGCTTTCTTTGCCTACAACCTGGTCCAGTCCAAATGTGATTTTCACCTTTGGGCAGTCTGGAATATAAAAAATTATTGGGCCTTACTGTCAGATTTTATGTAACTTATTTTTATTTTTAAAGTCAGAACATATATACACCAAAAGTATAAGAGAGAGGCTTGCTGAAAAAGCTTCAGTGTCACGGAAAAAGTTCAGAGTACATGTACCTAAAATTTCCTTAAATCTCTGTAGAAATAGAACTACTTTTGTATCCATGGATCCATGCATCCATATTTTAATTTTCCTGTTATTTCTTAAAATATTCTTGTTCCTTTTCACCAGCAAAGCGTTGGGGTAGTGCAATAATTTGATTTGACTGGATTACGTACATTGATCTTGTATGGCTCGGATAGACTGTGTCATACATTTAATGAAAATAAACTTAAATAATGATTCATCAACTCTAAAAGCACGAAATAACAATACTTAATTCTGTTCTATCAAAAAAAAAAACCAAAAACAAAACGGAGGGGAAGCATGAAGGGAAGAAAAACAAAGAATTAAGGATTTAAAGCCACTGGGTCTAACAAAAACAAAATGGAGGGGAAGCATGAAGGGAAGAAAAAACAAAGAATTAAGGATTTAAAGCCACTGGGTCTGGGTTTTTTTGCAACTATTGAAATTAGTCCAATGTAAAGTGTAGTATACGTAAGCCATAAAAAAATAATGAATTCTGTATAATGCAAAGTAACTTAGTGGCAAGTGACTGACTAGCTAGAGAGGTCTTGGTTGGAAGGGAAAGGTTCTGTAAAAATAAACCTCATCTTGCTGACCTTTGCTGACCCTCCCTGCCTCTCTTTTAATCTAACCTAAAAAGATGAGAAAAACCCTTAACATCAAAAGGCACCATGGACACTATTGTCTTGCAGAGCCCCACTGTGTTGAGCAGTGATTTATCAGGGGACAGCAGCCTGCCTGCTCCAGAGCCCGCGCCCGCTGGCCCCAACAATGCGGCCATGGCTGTGGGTCAGGCTGGCGAGCTCAAACCCTGCCTTGGAAAAACAATGCACAGTTCCTGACGTGATGGATGGGAAACCTGGCTCCAGGATTCATTTGCCCAAACTTGTTTGGAAGATTTGCTGGTTTTTACTGAGTCAACATTTTTCAGGTGCTTCCTGTATTTTCTCCAGGAGTGGATAAATAACTCATAATTTATTCAACTACAGAAAACAGGAATGTAATTACTTCACATAGAAAGTTTGTCTTTCAGCACATGGTAATCTTCAGGTTCTGGATTTTTTATATATGTGTATATATATGCATGTGTGTATATGTATAGAAACAAAAGTTCTATAGAATAAGTTCTTCAAATAGCTGTTGGAGGAAAATGCAGGTTTTATACATTCCTTTCTATCTCGTTGGGAGAATTGACAGAGAACATTTCTAATATCCAGTGATTACTAGGCTGTAGTTTTCTATTAGCTTTGGGTTGCAATTTAAAATTACTCCTTAAAACATAAGGAGGTCTTAAATTATGAAGCAGTAGGAAATGCTGAGATCCAAGGGCTTGAGTGGGCTTGCAGTACAGTATATATTCATTATTTTGTTGCTACTTCAGTAGCTCACAGGTATTAAGCACAGCGTTATATTAACTTTTTGTGAAGACCAGACACTAGAAAACTCAACTTTATGATTCAGCATTTGCTGATAGGATTTGCAACTCAGGAAGTCCAGATTTAAGATGTTTTTTGCAGAGAAATACTTGCGAGAGGCCAGCCACAGTAACAGATGCATTTTTGTCTAAATTACTTTCCCTCTCTTTTCAATTTCAATATCTGCTGATTTAATTTTAAAACCCATTTGAAAGCAAATGAAACAGCTAAGACTTTTTCTATCGCAGAAATCAAGATGGTTAATACCCTCCCTCTCTACAGACCACAGCTTTAAGAGCTGATGTTGTGGTGCTGTTGCCTGTGCTGGGCAGGGTGCTGGGCGTACGAGGTGGGAGACATGGAGCTGAGGGTCCCTGTATTAGGCTTCACTTTCAAGTAGTTCTAAATGCTGATCAAGATTTTCAGGCTTTTATTGGAAGACTTATCTTTTGCTAAAGCGCTCTGAACAGTGAAGCTCCTCTCACCTTTGCGCCATGCTCCACATCCCAGCTCCAAGGATATCTGGCCAGCTTCCAGTTTAAATTCACTTAATAAGGTAAATCTGAAATGATTTAAACACTCTCAGTTTACCACCATAACCAAAGGGTCAAAGCCAGGAGTTGTAGAAGCACTAATAATATCCAAGAGAGTTTTTAAAGAGGAATTTAAACATAGCTGCTTTAAAAATGTCATTAAAATGTGATAGAGAGTGCTTTAGGTAAGTGATTCCCATCACCCAAGTCTTCTATTAATGGCTCACCTGAAGATTTTCTGTACTGTAACATACCTAGGGCTGGATTTTGTCCCACTGACCCCGGTGGACTTTGGTTCACACTGTCAAACGGTGGAGCAATGTGTATTTTGGGATGTTTGCAGGCACGGCAAAGAATTGTGAGACTCGGTCCCTAACGAGGCAGGTTGTTGGCTGAATATTCTCAGGCTTTGTGCATGCTTTTGGAAGGAAATGGTAAAACAATCTACTTAGGAATATCTGAATTTTTGCCAATTTGTGCTACAGCTTTCCCTGATTAAGTTACTAAACATCCTGTCTACCACTATTGCTGCAAATATTTTCCTTTCTTTTCTTTTGTGCAATATTTTTTAGGATGGGCATCACCCTTGTGTTTAATGATCTTGCATTTCTGTAGCTCTTATCAAGTGTTATTTATTGTCTTTCTGTCTCACTTAGGCTCTCAAGGTACTGTTTTGACTGCAGTCTTTCTCTAAATCTAGGAAAAGAAGCTTTTATTTTGCATGAAAAGGAAAAAAACAGCTGTGTTTTTCTGTTCCTTTGAACTTCAAAAGCAAAAAAGAAAGATTAAATAGGAAAATGGGGAAAAAATAATTCAAAACCAGAAAGTTGCTCACTGATTAAACTGTAGGGAACATTCACATATCTGCCACTTGGTCTCCTGAAGATCAATACTATGAGACTAATCTATGATGCTGCAGCAGTCTATAATAACTCTAAAGTATTATCTTTCAGAGTATTATTACTGGAATAAAAATTGCTGGTTTTAAATTTTGAACATATTGGGATACTCATCCTGGCCTTCATTATTTCATAAAATGGATCAGCAGTGTTCTCTGTGTGCACACACAGTTCGATATTCTTTCAAAATGATATTGAAGGGTGATCGTGCTGTTCCACTGATCCTGTCCAGCACACTTATACTTGGATGGGTGCCAAAAAAACAAGCAAAAGAAACAAGAAGAAACCCAAGCAAAATGTGACTGCTTCGTATCCAATGCTCAGCGTTACAAAGGTGTGATCTCTCTCAGCTGGGTGATGGATGGAAGGCAAAGGAGTGTCTGCGTTGGCATGATTTTGCCCAGGGAGAATTGCAAAATCACTTTGGAAGTTTTTTTGCATTGACTGCTGGTCTTTCTAAGTTAGAGAGTGGGAGTTTGTAACGTACTTATTGCTGTACTGATAGACAAGTTATGAAGTTTGGGCTAATTATAATTTCCTGTGTCTCCATAAGTGGATTTGAAATGACTTGTTTGCTCTTGTGCTGTAGTAACTTTTGTCATTTATTCCTTTTCTTTCAAGTGACTGAATGCCATATTGCCTCTAAATTGGGAAAATATTAGATTTCCTTAGCCTAATCGTAGAGTCTTGTTTTGCAATTATATTTTGAAACACTGATGGACAATAGTCAGTGAAAGCAAAAAGACACAATTCTTACAGAGGCCAGCTTTGGAAGCCTCTGTTTAAAATGTGGTTATACAGCAACCTATGCCGTGAGCAGTGGAACTAGCAAAGTCTAGTTTTCTGCTGATTGCCATCTTTTTTCCCTTGGTCATTGCTTTCCTCCCCTGGAGCAAGAGCCAGGTGGGTTTTCTGGTGCGAGGCAGGTGGCTGTTGGCCAGCTGATACCTGTGTGGGATGTGGTCAACTCTTTCCTCTTTGGTGGTGGAACTCTTTTGGGTCTCCTCCTCCTACTCCTGATTTTCACAAAGAGCATAGGAAATTGGTTATTTTTGTGACTTCTACCTCTGTTGGCTTTAGCGGTCCCCAAATGTTTGGAGGGGCTGTAATGGAGTGGAAGAGAGATGGATGGTCTGTCAGCCTGTTGCATAGTTATCCTTTTGTAATTATATTTTCCATACAGTGGAGAGTGCACCTTGTGGATGTAGGCAAAGACTTTTAAAAATAAGGACTGAATTTCTATTACACCGTAGCTGATTTAAGAAGATTTTTTGAGGTTTGGGGGGTTTTTTTTGGTGGTGGTGGGGCTTTATTTTTTTCCCCAACTGAGCTACTATCTAAATAGCTTTTAACATTTATAAACTGTTGTTCTTTTGAGCAATTTTTCAGAGTTGATTCAAAATCACAGCATTGCTAGAAAAAAATCTCTAACCCTCAAAAATGCCTATTGTGAAGTTGCCCGATATCAGCAATGAATACAGAGGTGTGACACGTTTTCTCAACTTTGCTTGTAGCGAACCAAAGGGAGTTTGTCATAACACGAGTTGCTTATTGATGACACAGTTGTCTGTGATTGATTAAAAGTGGCAGATTTATTTCAGCTTCAACTCTTTCCATTAGCATTCCTATCGACCATCTGGCAGTGGAAAACCTCACTTGTGAGATAGACTAGGATCTCGTTAAAAAAATTACAAGATTTCTTGGGGCCTTTTTTTTGCTGGTGTCCTGATGAGCCAGAAAGTTGTCACTTTCAGTGACAGTTCTTCTTGCCTGAAAGGGTTGAGACTGATGCTGATGGTTTTTAATTATTGCCTTGATCACAGCAAACATTTAGTTAATGGTTATGCAAGTATCATTTTGTGGGCTTTGTAGCTCTTCCATAGCATTCAGTTGTTGGTTAGGATGAGAAGGAACACGTTGCTGTTTAGGTGGGAGGAACAGAGCAAACAACTTTCTTCAAAAATGATACCTACAGAAAACCAGTACTTTCCCTGAATTACTTGATTAGGGATGTGTCATATTGTGATCAAAATAATTTGACTGTGCTTAAGATACCCTAACTAAAATAATTTAAAGATCATGTACCAGTGAGGGATGCTTAAAGGGCAAAAAAATAATTCTAAATGAATTGTGATGTTCCAAAATGTGGCCTATGTGTCCATTAAATGCTAGATATATGCACTGATATGAGAGAAACACGGAGCTGTCATACAATGGGTGATGAAACCTCAGGACATTTAGTGGAACTCCTGCAACAGTACCGTGAATTACATCACGATCCGAAGTGCAGCAGCTGCTCTGACCCTACCATCCCCTGATGAGTGATAGTGTATCAGGGCTATCTTTGGTAAACAGCTTTATGGGGCTTTTCTGCTGCAGTGTTTGGCACTTGGAATTGTAATGCTGTCTCTGGCTTCCCACCTGCAGCATCCTCTGCTCCCCACAAATACAGTATTCAAAATAAAGGCATGAAATCTTGTGGTTAGGACCTCATGTCTAGATTTTATAGGGGACATTGTAAAGATTAATGTTATTTGTGTGTTGCAGAAAGGTGAGATATAGACTGAGGAAACACATTCTATGTGAGTTTCCCCGTATCTGCAGGGTTTGCTTAAAACCATGCTTTTAAGTCTTTGTTAAACATACTTTTTTTTTTTTTTTTTTTAGGGAAGAGGAGAGGCGAAGGAGAGGCAGCTGAAATAAATATTTCAGTTTCTCAGAGTGTGATAGATTTCTGTCCAGGATCTCCAGGACTTGACCTTGGTGACTGTAAATATTTTAAACAGTTCCATAGATGTTTCAAGCTTGTAGCTTGTTGAGGCATAATGCACAAGGGACTTCTTCCTAAATGGGCTCCTCATTGCACTTAGACTCACACAAACATCGCAGCAAGTGAAGGTCTTGAAAAAATATGCATGAAGGTCAAAGTGACAGGTCTTATTACTGGCAATAGTTCTCTTGAAGAATAATCTCCTAACAATTTATTCTCGGTTTTGTATTCGATTTTGGAAATTGTGTTGAGGCAGCATTAAGATCACATAGATGGTAGTTACTTGTGCAATATTTAGCATTAGAAAGGAGATGAATCCCTTCTGGTTTTATTTTTCATCATTAGTAATGTTTATGCTGGAGGAGTATGCAGTTTCTGAAAATGAAATGTTTTTGGACAGTTAGCAGGGATTATCTGAAACACATACATAATGTATAGTGTAATTCATTTGAAGGTCTCCTATGTTACACTTTTTTTTGGTCTTAAGTAGGATAATACTGGAGTAAAAATTTGGAAAAAATTTACTCAGCCACTTGAAGGCATATTGTGGGGGATTAAGATTTGTTTGTCTCTCAAAAAATGCTTCTCTTGTCCATTGTTTTAATTGTGCCATCACATCTGTGAAAGATCATTATAATATTCTTTTATACAGGCACATGTCAAAGCGTTACTCACTTCCAACCATCCGTAGACTATTTGATAGAAATGCTTCAAAAATGGAGCTGCTAATAGACAAGGCATCATCCTTCTATCAGAAAGTTTCTTAAATCTCCTCACCTACAGGTTTATTTGTCCTACTTACTAGGTTTTCTTTCAGAAACAATGCCTTTTGGCAGCTCCTGTTGTATTCATACTGTTTTTTGGATAACTGGCCAGACTTAACGCACGACACCATCACAGGGCGCTCTTCTAGATCCCTTGCCAGTTGTCTGCTTGAACACCATCTGTTCCTGGCAGGAGTTACCTTCAAATACCTAACAAAACAGGTCATGGGAAAAACCAAAGTCTTCCAGGAGCTAATGGTGTTAACATACCCTGCTCCTCTAACACCGTTAGTATTTTCCACGTAGCACTTCAGGAAACTTGGACTATTTGGGCAGATTCTCTTACCCCAAGATCTTTCCTTTTGAGGAGTACCACCTCTGCCCAAGCAAACAGTGAGGACAGCGCTAACTTGCCAGAGGATGTTTTGTGGAAAGCTCGGACAATGTGTGAAATCCAGTCCTACTTCATAATGAGATGGAGAACTGTGCTAATGAAATCTGCGGGAGACAATGAAATGAGTCATACAGCAAAGACTACTGAAAACCGCTGTGCAAAGCCATGCCTCTAAGAAAAAAGATATAACCGAGAGCAGGAAGTAAAAAAGAGCATCTTGGAAAAAATCCAAGCTAATGCATCCACAGAATTATAATCTGAAATGCAGACATACATGGGAGCAGAAGCTGTAAAAGCCATAAAGCTGAAAGAGATAGAGAGCCAGTGGACTGCAAATTGGATAGGAGGCTCTACGAAAAGACCAGTTCTGGCTGTGAGTTGGAGAAGCTGCACAGGACAGATTAGGGAGGCATTAGGCCTGCCTTGGAGAACGATTCCCTTCTGCAGATGAGAGAAGCGGAGTCATTAAGGTGATTACAGCAAGAAACAGAATGGGGGTGATCTGGAGGAAAGGCTGAAACACTGTCTGTAGGGTGATGGTAGGAGCCCATGCGTACGTGAGCGTGTGAGCGTTTAGTGCGTAGATGAGGGAAACAGCGGCATACGGCACGGCAGAACGAGGCTGCAACCGAGGAAATGGCGAATTTCAGTGGCATGGCACTAATTTCTTGGTGGCAGTAAGGTTGAGTGCCATGTTTGAAGGCAGCAGAGTCAAAATACAGGTTGAGGGCCAAATACTGAAGTGACATAAGAAGATCCATGTCTCTTTTTGGAGCTGTATCTGGTTAGACCAAGTCTGAATTTGTTCCTTAAGGCACTCATAAGCTCGGAGAAAGAGATAAATGGTGATGGTGAAGCATTTATGCACTCCCATGGGTCTTCTGTAGCTAGAGGTGAACTTAAACTGTGTCAAAGCAGAAGGTGCTGTGTGTCCCAGTCACTGATGGGTGAGGGAGGAGGATGCTGAGCTGGCCCAGTCTCATCTCCCTGTGTGGGAGTCAGCACCCTCAGACTTGTATTTCAACTAATAACCCGAGAGAAGTGCGAAAGGGTTTGAAAACATCTTAAAAGAAGTTTGTAAATCACTTGGGCTGGTTTGATTCTCCTGCAGGACTGCGGCTGTCACAGGCTCCATAGGGTGGGGCAGCCAACAGCTCCTTCCCATGGTGGAGGAGATATGCCCGGGAACTGCAGCAGCCCTGGGGAGTTGTCTTGACCTCTCTCCATTGTTGCTTCTGTTGATCCTGTTTAGGACTAAAGAAACAAATCTTCAGCAAATTATTTCATTGCTCAGGTTGCCGTTCTGATAGACGTTTTACCATTTGAAGTAGGAACGGTTACTTTGAGCATTTGTTTTTTAGTGCAGCAAGCAGAAAGGGAAACGAAAATCTGATTTACTGTGATCCTGGATGCAGGTCAGTTGTTCATGTCAAAAAGGTTGTATGAAAACAGGTTACTTGGTTAATACTGAAAGTGGTCCAGCTTGCTGCTTAGTAGGAATGCATTTTGCAGAGCTTGATTATTTTATCCTCCTTTTCTAATATTAGCATTAATTCCCTTAAAGCAGTATTATAAAGTTGCTTGTTTCTCAGTCTTTTTAATGTGTGAGCCTGTCTGTAAGCCCAGTAGACAGCTTATCAGCTCAGCACCCACCGCAGTTTGCCAATGTCATTTGTTTGGTAAATGCTTGCAGTCAGCCTTGAGAGTTTACGGACACTGGCTTGCATTTCCTTCTCTTTGAATTCACTGCGCTATTTAAATCAGGAGTATTAAAAATCCTGCTAAATTTAGAGAGAAGAAGGAATCAGTGAATACACCAGCCCTGCCTCCACCCACAGAGATGTATTTCCTGGCCACCAGAGCTGGAGCCAGCAGAGGTGCGAGGGGGCTCGGGATTTTGGGGGGGCTCTGCAGACCTACCCCTAACAGCGGTTCTGTGGGTGCGAAGTGAGCCTGAAGGTAATTTATGACTTTGCCAGAGAAATGGAGAGGGAGTAAAAGAGCCTCCAAACCAGCACTTTTAATAGCTCAGCATAGGGTTTTTTTCTCCTTTCAAATGTTTTTGTTTTATTATATCTGACACCAGTCAAGGAGCGAGGAAGCTCTTTAACCTTAATGCAAATAAAACAGTAGTGCTTTAGGAAAAAAATGTGTTCACTTTATACCTCTAGGCCAATGGTTCTGACAGACCAGAGAATTTAAAAATAAAATTGCTCATTAGTTGAGTTTTTTTCTTAATCTGTTTAGCTGTATCAATCCATTTGAAGCCTGATTTTTGCTTAGGAGGAGTTAAAAATTACCTGTAGCAATGAATCCATCTGTTTGTCACGCTGTTTATCTGTCTATCTATCTAGCCCCTAAAGACTTTAAAGTGTTGTTTTTTATTTCCATACCGTTACTGAAAATCAATTGTGACATTTTCTGTTTAGGCTGCTAAAGGTTTTGGCAGATAGAACATGGATTTTGTCTTTTGATGGTGAATTCAATTCAGCATTTATTGTGAAGTCCTCAAGTGTTTAAATGTATGGTGATAGACAACTAACTCCTGCTGTGCTAAACTCCACCAGGTCTCTTCAGTAGTTCTGCTATTCAAAAAGAATTGGGACTTGTTTCATCTGTTTTGAATAAATGTGAGGCTTGCACGCTATTTATGTCAGAACTGAAGCCAACTTTGTGTTGCCGTTTGACATGCAGAGTCTAACTTTTTTGCTTTTTGCTCTTGCTCCTAAAGACACCTACTCAGTTTAGGATTTTGTTATCCTCTGAAAAATGTGAGGGGCTTGCGCATCATCTTATCTAAACTGTGATGCTGAAATGTGTCCATGAAAGGAAAGCAAATGTTGGTCTGCAAAAATGCTGGTCGTATGAGGGACTACACACCTGGATGTGCTTACTGGCCATGGTGATTGCCACCAGCCTTTGGGAGCAATCGGCTTTGGTCATGTCCATCATGCTGTTTCTAAAGCTGGAGACATCCAACAGAGTCCTCTGATGAATATCAGAAAATGAGAGGAGGATGGAGCCGGGTTTGGTGGGGCAGGCGTCAGCATCAGCCTGGCATCTCCTGTATCATCTTGGAGAAATTGTTTAGGCAATGGCTACAGGAAACGGTTTAGTGATCCCAAGCTCCTGAGCTTCCTGGGAGCTGTGACACCCCGTAGCCATGATTTTGTGTCTGAGCTAGCGTGCATTGAGTGCTGTCAGCTGTTAATGGGGGCCCTGGAGATGTTGCCGGGATTGGTGTATGGCAGATGAGGGAGGGTCGTTCCAACACGGTTTTGCCAAACACGCTTGTTGTGTTGCCAGGAGGACCGATGGGCCAGGAGCCCGGGGTGCAACCGCCGGGACAGCACCCGCTCAATGACCTCCCTCTATTTCTTTTGTTGAGAGATGAGAGAAATCTGCTCCAGGGCTCTCTGTGTGGTGCTGCCATTTGGTAAAAGTACCACATCACTCGTATGCTGCTTCTGAAGTGTGTTTTTTCACTTTTGTCCTGTGAGATGGATGGGGAATTTGGATGTTCAAACTACTTGTATGGACATCGTAATTCAGTGGGGAGATGTGGAGGCAATAAATAAGTTTGGTATTGGGTGGATCAACTTTTGCCATTATTGGTAGTTGTTTTTAGCACCTTTGTGTAAAGCGGGTTCACGGTAGAAGCATATGTTTTGTTTCTGAAGAAACCAGAGGTTTATGCTGCTTTCTTGTTCATCTTTTAAGATTTTCAAGTAAGATATTGATACTCAGAAGTCTCTAGGTAACAAGCACTTTAGAGGAGCTTCATCTGTAATTTCCCCATTGAGGCCAGTGAAAACATTACACTTCTGAACCAATGCAGTCTTGCTCTAAGAACAGCTGTGAAAGTTCATGTCATAAGGGTCATAAATTGCTACCAAATTCATTTCCAAATGTAAGTCTTCTGTGCATGTGTTTAAATTTGATTCAGTTCCTTTAAAACAGTTTACTCTGAAAAGCTTTTTCCATAAAAATACTCACAGTGAAAAGTGTTTACGTTACAATATGGCACTTACGTTGCATTTAAAAAAATGCTTCATGCATCTGTTTATTTGCTGGAACATTTTACTAACCAACTGAGCAAAGTAACACCGAGATCTGTGGTGTCATGCTAAAAGCCCAAGTGTTCAGTTGCCAAGTATTGATGTTCCCACGATACTTTGTAGACACAAAAAACCGAAGGCAAACTGGAATGATGCTGTGGTGCTGATAAAGGAAATACAGCGTATGGAGATTAAACAGCTGAAAGGCAGACATGTATTACAAGTGAGTCTCTACAGACTGTTGTCTCGCTGGGGCCAAGCACTTCTGAGGCATTTGATGCATATTTTGACCAAGTACAGAATGTAGGAAACCTAAACTTAATGCATTCAAGACTAATGCTTCTTTTAAAAAAAGTGTCACTGGTTTGTTTTTTTTTAAATTAGAGGGTTTTTTCTGAACTGATGCTTCAGAAATGCCTTTAGAGAATAAAACGAGCGTGGTGATGAAAAAGAACAAAAGCAAACTTGCTCGTTAGACTTGGTTAAAGCTAAGTTGATCAGAGATACAAATTTACATTATTTTCCCAGCGTGGCATTTGGTAACAACTTTCCTCGGTGTGCTTTTGTTTCAGTTGACATTTGCTTGAATGGCCAAGCGAGTTGGCAAATTTTGTGCTCCTGCTCTTTGAAGCTGTGACTTCAGCCCAAACAGCCTTCTCTTTGTGTACGGCGGGGAGCCCCTGCGCTTTGGAGAGGGATGCGTGCAGCACAAAGCCTAGAAGGGGTCCATACAAGTCTTACAATACTTCTGAGCAACTTGAAGTAGCTCAGGTCTTGTAGGAATCTTGGCTTAATTTCTGTGAATTTTTAATGCAAGGAGTTAAAGTTAAAAAAAAAAAAAAAAAGAGCAGAAGATTAACCTGAAAGTACATTTTGTATTGATCTTCAAACATAGGTTAGTATTTAGAAAGATTTAAACTACAGAGGGAATTTACTGTCTTCTCTGTTCAATACAACTGTTATTTCATGATGGGGTTTGAGTGCAAGCTCTCCTAGGCACAAAGAAAGAAGCAAGGATTTACTTGAGATGAATAGTGTTTGTTTCGTATTTTATTCATTCTCACTAGAGTTGTACTAAAATCTGTTGTATGTCAAAAATCGTCTGAAAAACTTGATAGAATATGGTGACAAAAGATGATTGATGGAACAGGAAGGAGGAATTATATATAAATAAGACAGCATATAAGTATCTATTTATTGTAGTATTTGCACATTTCACGGTCAGTTGAACTCCTTTTACTGTTCACAGTCCATATCTTAATAATTGCGGTAGGAATGTAGCTTGCACAGCATATATGTGACGCCTTCTCAGATGGCCTGATTTCATGCGTAGCTGTACATGTCCAAGGGAGCAGCACGGCATTGAAAGGCAACCGCAACCATTAGAGCTTTTTGGTATTTCCGTGTACACAAAGTTGAGGATGTGCATGAGCGGTTTTCAGAATGAGCCTTGTAGCTGCAGTAATTTTCTTTTTAACGCATCTTCTGTAGCTGCAGTGAAGTGGAGGAAAGGATGTTGTTCAGCAATAGGAATCGCTTGCCTGGCTTTTACGCTGACCTTTCTCAGAAGCTGGATTTTTGATGGCCAAAGAGCTAAGCACCAGGGGCCACAATTTCTTGGAAGGGATGGGTAAAAACAATGAGGTGGAGTAAGGATTTTTAAACAGAAGTTGTCTTGTGGATTTTGCTGTGTTTTGCTTTGATGAGGAGTGACTAATTCCCAGTTACAGAAGTTTCAGCTATCTGTATATTTAAGACTGGGGTCAACCTTCCACCTGTCCAGGTGAGCGCTTGGTGGAGAGGAGATGTCAGGAGCCATCTGGGTGGGCTGTAAGCCAAGGTCAGGGAAACATCTTCACAGCTGAACTCAGCCACTTCTTGCCATCCCTCAGATCTGCCCGCTGACCTGCTTTTGCAAGTGCCCTTTAACCAATTTTGAAAACTCCAGCAATTTCAAAGGTAATAGTTAGCAAAGGTCTCTTTAGGCTGACCCGGCTTGTTTTGATGGAGCCAAATGAGGGACTGGTGGCCCGAGCAGAGCTGCGCTGTTCACCGGCCCCGTGCAGCCGGCTGTGGCAGCGTGGGCTTCTCCTGGAGAGGTTTTCTGATTGATCCAGTTAAACCAGCGCGAGAAGCTGCGAGAGGCGTCTCTTCTGCAGTTTGAATGAGGCCTCTATTGGTTAGTTTGTGTCTGTTAACACTAGTATTGAGCTGTATTAAAGCAAACAACTATTAAATAAGGCTGCTTTACATGTAGGATCCCCTACAAGAGCCAGCCTAACTTAATTACAGACGTGCAACGTGGCGCTTACACAAGACGTGGGAGAAGATGGTGCTGTCTGCTCCCCACATCAGAAGTAGTATCCTCCTTTCCTGAAGGGAGTTGCACATATTGTACACAGATTTGAAAACAGCAATTAATTTTGTTTTCCTTCCTAACATTTCCATTTGGAATTTTCTTTCCGTAAGAAAATGTGGCTGCATTTTTACACTCCTCTGTTTATCTGTACCAAGTTCATTGCTAAGGAGATAGGCTTTTTTGTAACATGAAGGGTTTCTGCAGCCTGGTTCAGTGATTCACTAGCACGTAACAGTATGTGTGAGGAAGCACACACAGTGTGTAGCAGTGCATCTTTTCAATGTGTGTCCTACTCAATGGTAAATAGCCATTTACCTGGTGATTTGCAGCTTCTTTTGCACTTTATTATCCATGCAGGCATATACCCAAGTAGAGATGGCCATGCAAGTAGTTTCCAAGGCTGGAATGAAAGGGTACAGTTTACTCTCTGGGCCTTTCTTATGTCAGTAGAGGTTGGATCCAAAGTTGTGAGAGACCTGTGTCACTTGCAGATTTACAAGAACTTTGACTTGGAGGGATCTTCTTCCAGTAGAGCATCCTGTTGGGTTTTTGGGATGCGAATTGGGATCAACTTCATTTTAACGTTGAAAAAGGCTGTACAGATTAATGTGTACATGTTCAGAGGGCATGCTGACTGATTCATATACTGGCCACAGTCTGGTCTTGCCTGTTGCTGAAATGGTGCAAGTTCAGCTCTATCACCTCGTGCCTTTGGTGTTGGCATCTCCTGGTGAGGTGAGAACAGATATCCCACAGCATACTTGTAAGGAGCAGGCAAGCCAGATGCA
>NW_010102852.1:55951-62817 GCF_000699245.1 Pterocles gutturalis
CACAGCATCCGTGGCAGCAAAGCCTGGCTTACCTGTATGGCAGAGCTGGGAGGAAGACCTGGCAGACTGGTCCTGCAGGCTTCCTTAGGGAGCCCAGTTTACACAAGACAGAAAGTACTCAGGTGGTTACAATCACATGCCAGCCTGACTTCAGCCATCAGCAGAGCATTGCTATGGTTATTAGCTTAAGTATTTCCATAATGTGTGTCTCTACAAGTTATAATTAGAGCCAAGCCTGCCCCTAGCTAATTACAAGCTTGCTTAGAAGTATAGTTTATATAAAGCTTTTAAAACTTCATATGGGGAAGTTATACATCCACAGACATAATGGGAATGACGCCTTATTTTCAAAATGAAATTTATAGGCTTTGGTGTCTGTTTCTCCCTCCCATTACAGTTTTGAACAGGCTTTTTTGTTACATCCTTATCCAAAGTTTTTGCCAGAAATATTGCCCAAGTTTCACAAACATCAAGCCAGCGATTTTTAAGTTTTCTTCTCAGTGTGTCTTTCTTGCTGCTGAGAGAGTAAACCAGATGTTAACATGTCTTTGAGCTTTGTGTTTTGAGAAAACTAATAAATAATACTTAGATCGCTCACAGAGAGGAGATGAAGAGTCTTCAAAGTGGTGAAACTTTTTGTTGAACACATTGCTACAAGGTCTACGTAAATAATGATCCACCTATGGAGACTTGCTATGGGTTTGCTTACATGGAGCTGCACCTGTACGTCTTCAGGTTGGTCTCTCAGGAATAAAGCGCTGCTGGCAGCATAACCCCCTTCAGCCCTGAGCCCACAATATTGGTGAGCCTGGGTGAATATGACACAGGGTTGTAAGGTGGGCTGGCGTGGCTGGGGGTCCAACACGGTGTTCCCCATTCCCAGACGGATGTTGCAGCACCACATGCCAAGCACCATGCTGGCCAGGGCTGCTCCCTGGGATGACTCTGGGTAACTGCATGGCAAAGGCAAGGCCAGATGGTACTGACGTGGTCTCTGCTGCCCTTCCAAGGCGTTCTCTTTGGATTTTCTTCTTTACTTGCTATGTTCCATTCCCTGCTTCCAAGTGCTGCTCTCTCAGGAATTAGTGGTGTCTGAAAAGGAGAGGGAGCGCAGTGGAGCCTGCAGTGCTCGTGTACGTGGCTTTTGACACCTTTGGTACAAGGGGATGCTCACGCAGCGTCCATCACTACCGCTCTTTGGGAAGAGAAAAGTGGGGTGCATAACCCCCATGTATGGCTGAGGAAAGGAAACTTGTGAGATAACTCCTGTGGCTGATGAATTCCCTCTCCTTGCTTCTGTCTAGCCATTTTTGAATTTGGTGTTTAGTTTGAATATCCAGGTCACATCAGATTTAGGTCAGTTGTGATGGATTTTTTCCAAATCCAGTTCCCTTGATTCCTACTGTAAACGCTTACCAGATGACACAATGTGAAGCTGGAACAGACTTGAGCTGTGTGATGACCGAATAAAATCTCAGTGGGAACCACTTCCACGTTCCTGAGACCAGTTTCTCATGTAATAAATTCTGTATCCAAAATTGTATCAAATACTTTTCTGACAAGAGTGAGGTTTTTTTTCTCTAATGGACAAATCCCAGCAGAGCTATTTATAAGAAGCCTCTCTCTTGTGTTTGCACTCACATGCCTGTTACTCAGACCTACACTGAGGAACAACTGTAAGTAAAAACTTCTTCGTGTCCTTGCCAGTGCATTTGGACCCACCCTGTTTGGTCTCGCCTGACATCCTCGACTTCATTTCTTTGATCTTGTTCTGTTGGTAAGAGTTGCCATAGAAAGCCATCATTGAAGACTTCTCCCCAAAGGAATAATCTGGATTTATTTGGTGACGCCTTTTCTTTGCAGACCGTTTCACAGCTTGGTTCTTCTGCCTGATCCTCTCCTGGCTGTGAGGGACGGGGAGGAGTGATCCGAGTGAGTGCAATGCTCATGCCAAGCGCCCTGCTACAGGCTGACACCTGCAAACCCTCCTGCGGCAGGGAGCAGGAGGAGGGCGAGCGCCTGGGCAGTGCCTGGTGGTGTCCTGCGGCTTGGCAGGAGGAGGCTCAAACTCAAATCCAGGCACAGGAAAAGCTGCTTGAGTTGTTTTTTTTAAGTATTAAATTTAGAGCTGCTTTCTCTCACCGTTAATTCCTAAAATGAAATGAGAAAACATCCAGAACTTCTTACTAGACCAGCCTACAGCTTCTTCTCCTGTTACAGCCTCTTTATTAATTTTCTGATATGATAGAAGGAAGCCTTGACACCAGACTTCCTTGAGGTGTGTCCTGGCTCACGTATTCCTACACGTCAACCTCTTCTGCATTAAATCAGACAGATGAGACCTGTGCTTTCAGTTTTGAAAAGTCCTGGTGTACCTGGGGCACAGGGGAGAGCGGGTTCTTCCACATGTGTCTCCCCGGTGGCTGCAAAAGCCACATAAAATCATCTTTCTACCATTCAGCTGCTTGATTAGATGGTCTGTGCATACCTCAGAATATGTGCTGTTTTAAAGCTGGATTTGGTATTTAAATAAGAGGTTTGCCTTAATTGGCCGTTATAAATTACAAGCAAGAAGGAATGATTTATTGCTTATAATTAGAAATGAGTTACGAAGGGGAATGTTGGTAATCATAAAATAAAGCTCGGAATACATTGATTTCCAGCTGGCTGGCAGTGAAATTGCTCTTTAATGTATGACAGACTAGACACAAGGAAAAAAAGAATCTGTCATCCATCTTTATTCCTTGATGGATTACTTGTGTGAATCTATAGTTACCTGAATTTTGAAATATTAGTTTTGGCTGCATAATCGGATGAGAGAAACTTAATTTGCACAGTGGTATATGCTATCAGAGGTGGTGGAAGGGGTGAGTTAGTATTTTGCCTAGCATGAGTTTTGTCCTTGTAATGTCAACAGGAAAGATCTAACGATAAATTTGGCATCACCTTTGGGTATAACAATCTCAGTGGATTGTTCTCACAGACTGCAGGTTACTAAGATGTTTTTCTTTTCATCTTTTGCCTCATTAGCTGTTTTTATGAGGTCGAGATTGATCAAAACACCTGTCCAAGAGCAAATATCTTTAATCCTCCTTGCTTGGGTCTAGAAAAATATATTTGCACCAGAAACAGAGATGGCAGCGCTACTGCTGAGAACTTTTCAATAGAATAATCTTTCTCTTCAGATGATAATGTGTTCATTTAACTTTTAAAATTTAATTTCTGTTACTATAGTTTCAAACATGATTTTAAAATGGTTTATATTTGCCTTATCTGCTAATAATCGTGCTTTCTGCCATAACAGATGCATTGGGCACTGTTACAATTTAAAGGATTTTTGCTACAAGATAGTTAGACCTATCTGGATTGTCACTATGAGTTGTCTCACGCCCGTGTTTTAAAAGTGACACTGTCATTAGAGTTGCTTAACTGCGACCATCGTGATTACTCATTTACCTTCATTATAATGCTTCATAGCTTCCTTATTTTAAGTAGCTTTTCCCAGCAAGGTGCAAATTTGTCTTGCTGCCATCATTTCATCTGGAAAAATTTCCATGGTGAAAGGATTAACATATTTTCAACTAATGTTTTCCTGACCTGTGGAGAGATGAGCTCATTGGTATTTTTATTGACAAACCCAGGAAGAAGGTGTGTTGACCAGAAATATTAGATCAGTCAGCCTTTCTTGTCCTGGAGCAATTGTAATTTCCCATGGTCTGCAGCAATTTCCTTTAGAAGCAGATATGTGCAGAGATTGTTTTGGATCTGCTGCAGGAGCATAATTTCATTTGGTCCCAATAAGATGGCCTTAGATTTCATTCTTTCCATTTTTGCTGTTGAAAATCTTTTGGTTTAGTCAGGGGAAAGAACAGCAAGTTGCTGTTTTACAGCATCTAATTGAGGAATGAGCGCTGCAGCTTTGCAGAAAAATGTCTGCTCTGAGTTGGATTATCGAAGACAGATATTGTGGCCTCTGCCCCTCTCTGAAAAGCCTGAAATAAGTGTTTGGTTCACTATACATTAGCATTTTCAAAAGCGTATTGGTGACTGACGTAGATGCTTAGTTCCTTGCTGATAAATATATCCTTTAGAGAATGACAGAGGTTCTTACTTCTTGCTGGTTTACTCCTGTGGGCTTTGGTCCCTGGATACTTAAGCCTGGGTATTTGCTAGAAGAGGCCAATCTCATTAGCGCTGAAGATGTTCCCAGCCCGGTGTTGTCTGATGCTGCGCTGATGAAAGCAAAGCTCCTCTGATCCAGCATGAAAGAGGACTGAGTGGGAATCAGAAGTGGGAACAATTTCTCATTTCGCTCTAGTTTTTGTTGTCACTTCAGCTTTGCTTTTTTCTGCTTGAAATGGCTCTTCCTGTAGCATTGCTTGTTCAGAAGCAGGAGGAAGACGTTGGCTGTGTTGGTGGAGTTGGTGGAGTCCACACTGGCGTGTTGGAGCAGAGTTTGAAGTAGGTGGCTCAGGCACTCCTCAACATATCCCAGTCTGGCTGCCCAGGTATCTGGCAGTATCTGTCAGGGTTCAGACCCTACCTGCTGCTCCGTCAGTTGCATTTGTGCAGATTGAAGCACCGGGGATAGCCAGCTCCAAGGGACCTCCCTATGTGTGAGCTGAGCTTGTTGCAGCATGGACATGCTCTTCAGTTGGGGTCTTTTGGTCGTTGGTTGGAGTCTCTGCAGCCCTGTCACTGGGGAGAGTGATTCAGGGAAACTCCCTCGGGCTCTCACACTGATGGTGAGCTGGGCTGGGCGAAGGGCTCGTCAGCCTGGCCTTCAGAAAGCCTAAAATCCTTTCCTGCCTCACATTCAGGCACATGTGGTTTCAAGGTGATGAAACCTTGAAAAAAGAGAAAAGCATCAGAGAATGCATCAGAGATGCTCTTTCTGCAGAGCTTGATGTTGTCCATGGTTGTATCTGGACTTCTTCTGGTGTGCCTTGGTGCACCATGGTGCACCCTTACACCCCAGCCCCGTCCTCAAGGCATCAGGCAGCCACTCGTGGGTGTCACAACCAGCCATGGCCTTGGCCACGTGCTTTGGTTTCTTCTCAAGGGGAGGGAACCGGCTCTCAGCCTGAGGCAGCCTGAGGCAGATGTAGAAGGCGGTGGGACCTGCAGCGGGATCTGCAAACCCCAAAACACTCTGCAGTTGCAGTCATGATTGCAGTCTCTGTTTCACCCTCTGGAACAGACCAGTGGTCCGAGTCCAGGAGGGTCACCCCTTTGTCCCGACCTCACAGCGGAACAGTGGGTGGGTATCTCCTGATGTGTTTCCAACAAGAGCATTAAATCCTTGCAGAGAGGTAATTCCCAGCTTTCCGGTAAGGATAACATTGACAGTACCTAATTAAAGGGTACTTTGAGCTGGGGTAAACATTTATATTCATTTCCTTCTCACACAGATGTCTGGTAAACTGACCTCCTAAGGCAAAACCATCTGGCCTCAGGTGGGAGGAGGATCTCAGCCAGCGTGGAGGACCTGACCCGTCTCTTGCCAATCATTTCCCAATCGCTTTTTCTGTCGGTGAAGTGGCATACATATGAGAGGCCCGTGGTATGGATATGTAGGTTTTATGGGCATTTTTCTTAGATGACCTGCATAATTACACTGCAGGCTTGTGGCTGCAGGCTCTGTTGTATCTCTGCTTTCCATCACGCATTCTGGGATCGTCCACGTATAAAATTAGTATGGGCAGTAAGCAGCAATAAGATGTTCCCTACTTGGATGGATGACATTAAAATTCAGTAAGAAACAGAGCTTTGGGTGAGTTTCCAAATTACTTGCAGGATTTCACGGAGGAGATTGTTATGGTATTGTAAACCCTTTTGGTGGGCAAACAGCCTAATGGAAGTTAGGTGGTTTTATTGCCTCGCAGTGCTCTTTCTGTTTTATGTGCTGTGCTGTGTAATCTTTTGTTATTAAATAATAAGCAAAATAAAAACAGTTGTTTGTCACAGCCAGCTTGTTTTTCAGAGAATTTACTCACTTTGAAAGTTCAGTCTGTGTGATCTCCAGCCCTGTCAGGAGCTATTATATTAAATCTTCTTTTAAATAGTTAAGCTGGAGGACAAACCTAGACGTTATTGTGCACATCTCAGCTGAGAGCAGAAGCGGATTCAGCAGGGAGCAGCCTCTGATGCCATGTACTGTGCCGTTAGTTTTTGTCGCGAACATGTCAAGATTACCTGCTTCCAGTGTATGTGTGTCGGCTGACGTGAGCGTTTGTGATCTGCATAATTTTTGAACTAGTTTGAAATGTGGATATAACACCTGGGGCTGTGTGAAATCTTTTTTTTTTTTTTTTCCTTTTTACAGATCACATTGCTGTTCAGAAAGTTGCTTATTTTGTTACTCCCCCCCCCCACAAAGTACTGTATTAATTTGCAAAGTTTGTAACGAAATTGCCCCGAACTAGAAATTAGCATAACTAGTGAACAGCTCCTGAAACACTTGCCAAACCAGGAGCCCCATTGCTTCCCAGTTGCAACATTAGATTTTAAAGAGAGGCCATTGTTGCTTTAGCATGTACAGAATTGTACCTTGTTGCAGGATATTGTTATTTATGGAATTTGTCAACCCTGAATTCAGACTGGACTTTGCTGGACCGGATTTTTCATGTGTAGTGCGTATGTGCACCTGTGTACCTTAGTAGCCTTTTACAGATGCGGTTGAGTCATGCACATTAAAAGTTGGATGAGACACTTCAGTTATTTTTTCAAGCTGCTCTTTTTATCATTAATCCTCAACCCATTCCAGCCTCAAAAGCAGTCATGCTCTTCCATGAAGGCACTTTTTTCTGCCTTCTGTGGTGCAGCCAGGCAGCAGAAGGAGCCTGTATCTGTAGCCATGGCAGCCA
>NW_010102852.1:62848-100644 GCF_000699245.1 Pterocles gutturalis
TTTATTGCTCCATATGGCTGGTGTGGCAGCAGCTGCTCTGGTTTAAGGAGGTCAGGGCATCGAGGCATTTAAGAAACAAAACAAAACCCCACTAGAAAACCTTCCTAAATAGTTTTGTACAGTAATAGTAGTGTTTTCTATAGGCATAAGGAGAGCCAAGGGAGAGAAAATAACTTATCTTTTTATATATTTATAACTTTTATAACTTTTTATATAATTTTAATCAAAGACATTATTTCGAGGGGGAAATAAGTTTTTGTCTCTCTTTGCGATGGCTTTACCTTTTTTTCAGTTTCCATCACTAGCGTTCGTAGTACGAACAGCAGAGAGCTGGGCTGTCCAGCCCGCACGGCGAGTGACCCCTTCGGATCCGCACTGCAGCAGGTGCTGAGCAGCCAGAGCAGGATCTGACCCGCTGCTTTTGGGTGCATTAGATATCACGCTGAGAGAGAAACTGTACTGCCCAAATTGAATGGCAGCTCTGTATTTCTAGTAGCAAAGTGAGGAAGTTTTGTGCGAGCAATTATCATGGAACAGAAATACAATTTTAATTTCAGTTTGGGTGTGAGAGTCACGAGCTGCTGAAAAATAGCATAGAAGGGCTCTTGGATTTAGCAGTGAAGTTTGCAAATAGGCTTTTCATAAGCTTGATTCTTTTTATTTTCATTAGGGGACCATTTTAATTAAAATGAAACTGGAATGTTTACTCTTTGCTTCCTATAGCTGTGATTGTTTTTTTCACTCTGTGAGCACATGTATAATTTGCTCGGAAAGAAATGTCAGCAGTTTCTGATTACCTTGTGAGTCTTACTCAACAGCTTGATTTTAATTGGGGGGAGGAAAGATTTCAGGGTGCTCTGGGGAGGTCTGATGTCTTTTGGTAGCAGGAGGAAATAGGTGCTATCTTTGGTACAATGTTAATTGCAATAATCACTGCTACTGGTTTAAAATAAAGGTCCTTCATTTCTTGCCCCTGTTGGGCTTTTTTTTCAGTCGTGTCAATGAAATACAACCTGTTTGGTAATTAGCATCCTTCAGCGATATAACCTTTTGACATTGCTGTATCCGTATGTTTGTAAGCATCTAAACAGGGTGGCTTTTGGAAAACAGTGATTTACAGCAGGTAGGTAGTCTCCAATTTTAGGAAATAAGGAAGAATTTTTTTATGATAAGGGTGTTGAAACACTGGAAGATGTTGCACAGAGAGGTTGTAGATGCTCCATCCCTGGAAATATTCAAGGTCAGTCTGGACAGGGCTTTGAGCAACCTGATCTAGTTGATGTCCCTGCTCATTGCAAGGGGGTTTGACTAGATTGCCTTCAAAGGTCCCTTCCAACCCAAACCATTCTATGATTCTGTGAAAACTATACGATTCAGGCTAGATAAAGAAAAGTCCAGGCACTTAGGGAGGAGTGCGTCCATGTCTTCAAATACACTCTCTCCAGGCCCTGAAGTCCACCAGGATTTGTAAAATTATAGTTTATGTAGGTCAAGAGTATCTCGATTTTTTTTATAATTACGAAATATGACAAGACATACGTTTAGCAGAATAATGTGCTCTGGATCCTTCAGTGGTACAGCTCCTGAAACATTCCTGTGGCATCTTTGTGTTTAGATCTACGGTAAGGAGTCACCCTGGACTACCTTGGTTGCCCAAATGCTTTTTGGGTCTTGTGAAACATTTCAGAGATGACTCTTTTCAGAATGTCTTTTGGAGCTTAGCCAATATCTTGTATTTTAATGATGTCTTCTTCATCAGATAATGATCTGAGTCTCCCCCGCTCATTCTCTGGGGTTTTGTTTCCTCCTGCTGATTATTTGAAATAAATAAATAAATAAAGGGGAAATGACTAATAGAAAAATGAGAGGAAAGATACTGCTTATCATAAAAGACTATATCTCTGGAGACATAAATTGGTATTCATTAAGTTGTTTGCCTAGACTTAGTGAAAAGACGTACTTGAGGAGCTGTCTGAGCACTGTTTCAGTAGAAAGCAAGTCATCCTCTTCGTGACTAGATACATCTAGATGAGGAGGAGAGACCAGAAAGCAGCACTAAATGATGGATTGAGAACAGCCTTCCTGACATTAAGGAGACAACAGGCTATGAAATGTTTTTCAGAAAGAACAATTTTTAACACTTAGCTGTAGAGTTAATACTGATCCATTTTTTCTGCTGAAATACGCAGGTCTTTTATATTTGATGCAGAATTTTTAAAAATGTTCATGTTCTATTTCTGTAATTTCTCATTCAAGGTATGCAGGGTCCCCTTGTTTTTTTTACGATGATTTCTATAGCTGGAGGTTAGAATTTCATCTGTGATGATTATGATATCCTGTGTGTATAATCTTATTGGTATCCTGCGTATATCATCAAATACAGGGAAGTGGTTGCAGAACAATGCTGAGTAATTCAGTGTGGCTCGTTTTTGCCATTCCTGCATTATTCCAAAAAAATCAGTTGAGTCTTTTGGGTGCTGAGTAATTCAGAGTGTGGCTCGTTTTTGCCATGCCTGCGTTATTCCAAAAAAATCAGTTGAGTCTTTTGACTTTTGTAATATGCGACAAAACCATCTGTTTCAAAGACCTTCGGGCTGAGCTGGGGCTGCAGTTTGAGATGAGGTTTTGCTCCTGTGCATCTTGACTGGCATCTTTTCTTACGGTCCTGAAGTGGGGCAGATGTTTACAAGGGAATGTGTGTATTAATTATTGTGGAGTCTGTGGCTCTCTGCTCTTTATGTTATATCTTTTAAAAAGTAATTGCACAACAGAACGCTAGCAAAGTGCTTTCACTGTTTGGAGAGTGAATAGTCTGTGTTGAATTCTTTTGTGCGTGGTGTCACTTTTATGATGTTCACCATTTCTTCTTTCCTTCTTTGCAGATTAAGACCCTTGATTTCGACACAGCTTGCTAAAAAGGCTGCCACTGAAGAGGTATGTAAAGTCCAGCACTTCTCCTGGTACAACAGTCAGTTTGAGTTTGGAAATTCCCACAAGCCTTTCTCAGCCTGGCACTAGTTATGTGGTAAATGTGGGCAAAAGAAATTAAGAGTTTTGTCTGATCACACCAGGAGCTGGTTGCTGCAAACACTGCAAAGCTGAGTTTGCCTGTTTCTAACCGAGATTTGCCCGTATTTTATCCATCAGAAACCTTAGCACAGCCTCATAATCCCTGGTTAGACAGGAAAAAAGACAAAACACCCTACAAGCATCTAAAAAGGTACATATCACACAAGTGGGTAGAAGGAATAGGAGAGGGCAGAGCTTGTGGCTGTTTCTCAGCACTTGGACCATCCCTGCAGAGATGGGGGACAACGCAAAACACCACTTCTGTGCAGCCAGCTCTGACCCAAGGGAAGGGCTGGGCTTCAGCAGGGAGACCAGTCAGGGAACACAAAGTGACAGCTTACCCTATATAGCGTGGCTTACTGACTCTTTGGTTCGTTTGTTTAGTTTGAAAATAAGATAGTGCCATAGAAAAGTTAGTGCTAATAACTGGTCACCGCCAGAAACCCTCCTTGGGTGGCTTTGTGCACGTGCGTCTTCTGCCAAAGGGATCATGATTATTATCAGTCACAGTGATACCTACTTTCTTTCACTATTATACTCACACTGTGCGAAGTAGACATCTGCATTTTGCATATGATAAAATAACTGTCTACTGCGTACCTAAACATTCTGTTCTTAATATACCAAAGGTGTTTGTCCTCCTTGTTTTTCCCATGAACGTGTGGCACTGGCACCCTTTTGAAAGTGAACCAGTTACCTTGGGTAGCTTAATATGCCTTGACAGTTGCCCATCCATACATAAAGATATATGTCAAACAGAAGTCCAGGATGTCTGGAAATGAATTCAGGAAGTTCTATTTAAAGGCGTTGTTTGACTGACTTATTTTTAAGATGACTAAAACCCATTGATTTTCAGAAACAGTTTGATATCCTGCCTGGGGAAATACATTTTCACTTCTTATGCTATGCTCATTAGAAAACTCCACACATTTTTAGAAGTATAGCAGTCTGGAAGTGGACATGGTAATTAGAAGAAGGTCACATTTTAATTAGCATGCTGCAATTTTAAAAAATAATGACTCAATTGTAGCTCCTTTATATTCACCCACTTTTTCAGAGCAGATGGATACTTTCAAGCATATAAATTGATATATATTGTGATGCTGATGCATCTCAAACTGTTGTGTGTGTTTCTGCTTGTACTGAAAACCTAGATGGACTCAATTTGATCACTCTAGAGGCAAAAGCAGTGGCAGGAAATATAAAATAAACTGCAGGGAAATTCCTCCAAATAATATGATTAATTTGAGCATTAAAAAATAATGAAAAGCTGTCTTTGAGTGATCTGAATACCTAAATACTTGATTTTCTATTAAAATTAATGAGTATCTTTTGCCCTATTAATGAGCTATTGGAGCAAACCCTTAGGTGACTTTGAAAAACTTAGGCAGATTCTTTAGGTTGACTGGCATGGGGTATGACAAGTTAAGGAACAGCTTTGCTGTTTGAATAATTAGACTATCAATTTTCTGGGACTTTCTCTTATGGTGTATCTGTCAAGTGCCTGGTGTTACAGGGATACTGGGAGTTACTGCATCCCAAGTAAACACAGTTGTACTTTATTTTTATTTATTTATTTATGATGCCAAATCAGAACTTACTACCAATGGAGCTGGAGAAGATGGAGTAGTACGTAGTTGTGCACTGTGATTTGAAACCTAAAGCACTGTAGGACTTTTCTTGTGGAAGGGACCAGAGGACCTGAGGTTTCCTGGTCTCTTTGGACCATTCATTGTCAGGAGCACCTTACCACTGTCCTTCCCAAGCCAGCAGTCCCAGTCTTTTCCTCTTTCCTGGGAGGGGAGATGATGACTCAGTGCTGATAACTGCTGGCTAGTGACAGGCAGTTAAGCATTCCCATTGTCAAAACTGCTTTACATGACAAAGCAGCGTTAATGGTGAATCTTTAACGGTTACCACTAAGGGAACGTCCTTTTTGGGCCACAAGTTCTAGTGTGCAAACCTCAAATAGTCCAAGTACTGAATGAAGGTGAAGAGTGCCCTGTTACAAGGCTAGTGGAGATAAAGCTCCTGTGATGTTTCTTCCCTGGATGAGAGAGGGAGGTGGAACCCTAGACCATGGAAATGAGACCTCCAGGGACAGAGCCCGGGCTGTGCTGGGGCAGGCTACATGGCCGGTTCCTGCCCCGTTCCGGATCTGTCATTGGCGAACTGAACACAGTGTTACCTTCACCTCCAAATTCACCTCCATCTCCTGGTGCTGCCCTTTCTCTCCCTCCCTGCTGCATCCTGCCTAACCCTGGGGAGGTGCGCATAGGGAATGGGTCCTGTCAGTGATCAGTTCCCAAGTTAGTGTTTGGGAATCATTATTCTGATGAATTTCATAGGTAATGTTACAGGTGCTGGTGTGTATTATCAGCCTAGTGCTCTGCCATCACATTAAGTGCTGTCTAAAGAGTGCTATTTGTTCCACAGCTCATTGTGCCTCCAGATAAATCCAACCAGAGCTGTCAAAACTAATACATGTTGGGTTTTTTCTCACTTGAAGGGTACATTTTTGCTATCATTAAAGTGTCAATAACGTTGTTATTGTGTAATAGGCCTGATGTGAGTTGAACACAATGAGGAAAAGGTTGTAAGTTTTCCCACAGAGCTCTGCTGAGGAGCCTTCACTCCCAAATTTCTCCTTACCATGTGCTTGCAAGAGGATCTTTGTTCTGCTGCTACCATCTCTGGATATGTCAGTTACCTGGCTCTGAATTATGTGAAAACTTTGGATGTTTGTGCCCGACTTTCTTTTGGGCAACATTTCACTGGGCAATTTGCACGTCCCCTGGAAGAGCTAAGCCTCTAGCACTGGACGTGGGCTTTCCAGCTCTCCTGTCCCTCTCATTTGGGAGCTGCTGATGTTTTGTACAAATGCTGAGCAAAAGGAAAGGCTGCTCTACTGTCCCCTCTTGTTTTTTGCAGGTGACCTTTCCAAATGCACAAGCAGAAGCCCCTAACTTAGAAAAAACAGCATCTGTGCTAGTGGAGAGTGGCCCAGTAGCTTATAACGCTGACGAAGAGGTGGAAGAGGAAGAAATAGAAGAAGATGACGATCACTGCATGAGCGCCCTGCAGTTAATGGGAGGGAACGGTAAGCTGGGACGCAGTCTAAATTACCCTCTGCTGGTGCTGTGGGGATTGTTGTTGCAAGGCTGAGGACAGAGAGGGTTCCCCTGCTTGTCCCTGCCCTCCCGCAGCTCGTCCCGTGCAGAGCTCCTGCTGCCTTTCCAGCATTGCCCGTTCCTGTGGGAAAGCCCGGAGTCACCCTTGTCCAAAAGCTCACCCTCTTAGAGACCCCTCCCAAGAAATCTTTGCATCTCGAGCTGTAGGCTAAGAGAGCTTCTCAAGAACAAACTGATGGTACGCCTTCTTCAGAATTAGGTTTATTAATGGGGATCGGAGGAATTGCAGGGTCAGTAACCCCTCTGTTAGCAGTGCTTGGGGCTCGTTGCCTCCTGATCCAAGCCACCCTTGGGGCTGCAGCGACGTCCAGGCTCTCCGTGAGCCCTGGGGACATGGCTGTCCGGCTCAGAACAAAATGAATCGTCACGCTCCATTTCTGGGGAAAGTGTTAGGAGGAAAGAGTTCTTCACCAAGTACAGAAATTGCACTGATAGCGTACAGCATGCTGTATGGTACACAGATGTGTGCTCAGTTCTTTGGGTTACCCAGCAAAGCCACTCATTTAATAAGGTCTCCTTGCTGGCAGGAAAAGGCAGTATCCTCTCCACTGTGTATTTTTTTCCTAGCTGGACACATCCACATTTATCCTTTATTGAAAACTTCCCCTTAGAAGTTAAGCTTTGAAAATATACAGAAATATTTTTTAAAATGAGAGCTGCTAATTATGGGTTGTGAAAAAGTGAGATGGGAATAAGTTTCCTACTGAAATGTTATTTACTGCAAAAATCTTTCCAGTACTATTAATTTAGCTTTCATGGACGTTATGTATACATTTCACAAAACTGTCTGTGCTTTTAAATTGATTTCTCCACTGGAAAATAATTGCTGAACCATAGGAAAAACAGTTTGTTGCCTGCATTTATTATTAGAATAATGTTCCCAAGAAAAGGCACCCATGTGGGGGAGGGCGGGTCTATGTTTATTAATAAACCCCCCACAAAAATAGAATAAAGGTCACTGAGCTTTTTTTCTTTGTAAATGTTACTATTTTTAAACCATTCTGAGAACATTCCGCTGCTCCCTGTCTGGTCTGGACAACAGCTGAAAAATCAGAGTTTAAAAAAAAAAAAATAAAAAGGAAAGGAGTATTCCCAGAATTCAAATGCAGGTGTGCAGAGCTGCTCAGCAGAACAAACAACTCCTTCTAACTGCTTTGTTCATGGGTTTTAGACCTGTCTGCCTGGAGCAACTGCAGGAATTACAGATGGTAAACTTCACCCATTCTACACAAATTATTATAAATTACACTTAATTCTGCTTCCGAGCATTTGCTTGACTCTTTGGATGAAATATTGCACCGTATTGAATGTGGAATATAAAGGTTAACAATACAATGCTCATGTGTAATAGTTATCCTTAGGTTCGACTACGCAACAGAGAATATCTGTTTCACTGCACTGGGAAGCACACAGAAGAGGAATTGGTGCATTAGAAACACACAGACATGCCTTCTGACCCGCACATCACACAGTCTTTGCACTCGGCGTTGTTTAAGAAAACAAAACTGGGTAAAAAAAACTGGGCAAAATTTTAAGTTGTTGCTCTAGGAGTAAGGAGATACAGGAGATGTGAGTCAGATGCATTGGTCAGGATTTGTTGCATGACTCCTTTGATGTTGATGGGAACGCTGAGCTATCTCTGAACCCTTGCAGTTTCAGTTTATAAATCCATGAATAATACAAGCAAGCCAGCTTTTTTCTTGGTGGCTGTGTCTAGTGAGAACCGTGCCTACTTGTAAATGTATGCTGCTGCTTATCAGCCACCCTGTTCCAAATTACTTCTGACAATCAGGCTTGATCACCTTAACCTCTACATTAAACCAAGTATTTCACATATCCATGTGCCAAGTATTCCTAAAGGAGGGTCCGATGACAAATGAGAAGAGATATTTACACATACACACAAGTAATTTTATTTCATTGAGGAAGGTACATGCAAGAACTTTTTATTTAGCTCTAAGAAAATATTTTTTAAAAAAATATTCTTGTTTCTGTCAAAACTTACCACCTAGTTATACAGCAGGAAAACAACCTGAAAGCAGTAATACTTTTGCTGTATCTTCCATGTACCTGGAATATTTGCATTTTTATATGCCTTTATCTTTGTGTGTTTCAGATTATGGCTGTGATATGGATGATGATGATGGCTATTAGTTCCATTTACTTCCAAAGGACATGGACTGTGTCTTGTTCCCAGCAAATCTTCAGTCTTCAAACTGTATGAATAGTGAAAGAAGCTGTCTATGGTCAGCAAAATGTTATCGAACAATCCTTACTTTTGTAAAGCGAATTTTAGGTTGGCATTGACTCTGGTCAGTTTACATTGGCCCATAACCCAGCAATAACGTTTGGGTTTGTACTTGAATTTTTTTTTATTTTGGTGTATCATGGTTTGAGGGTGAAATTCATGGGATAATGTTTCCAGAGAACAAAAGAAAAGAGACAAAATAGACTGTGTATGTGTGTCTGAAAGCAACACATCTCTTATTTATGTGGCTCTGCTTTTAGGCAGGCTGTTGAAAGGGAGCAGATAAAAGGACAGATAGAAGGACGGGTAAAAATGAGAAGCGTGCCTGTTGATTGAGTACAGTAGCATTAGTTGTCTCATAATGCTACAACCAGAAGAAAGAAAACTTTTCCAACCTGTACTGTAAATGTGACCCTGTTATTGTATACAAGCCTCCTTACCCAAACCTATCAAACATTCATGACAAGTTATATATTTGCAGGGCAGTATCTGTTTCTCTGAAAAGAAGTAAATAATTCTGTATATTAATCAATTCATAGAGTTCTTAAAAGGTATGACAATAGAAGGCAATGTTGTCAGCAAAGAATCATCTTCCACTGCAAGTTGGATGTGGTTTATGTGGAAGGAGGGAGAAGTCCTGGGTGAGTCAAGAAGTGTAGGGAGCAAGCAGGCAGCGATGCTGTGCTCAGGTGCCTTTGCTGAGCATCCCGAGGGACAGCCAGGTATTGCTGCAGGAGAGGAACTCTGGCCATCTCTATGGAGGTGCTCTTTTCCAACTGAGTTAGAGTGAAGGTCTGCTCCCGAGAGCTGCCTGTCTCTAAAACCAGTTGAAAGAAAGAAAAAGCTGAGCTTTTTAATAAATAAGTGAGCATCTGCTTTGGCTGAATTTAATTTAATGTAATTTATTTAACTTTCTATGGGTAAATTAAAGGTCACCATGCAGCAGTCTGACTTTCATGGCTCAAATCCCACCCTTGAACAGTTGCTGCGATGTGAATAATGGTGGAGCTCCAGCCCTGTGCCCCCCAAAGTGTCACCAGGCAGGTCCTTCCCATCCAGATATGTCAGGTCTCACAGTGCCGTGGGAGCAGGGGTCAGGGGTGGAGCCCCTGTTGCCATATTCCACTCTGTCCCCTCTGACCTGCCTTTCCCTGGTACTGCTGGGTCCAAGGCTCTCAGCTCAGTGGGAAATGCACTGTGCTCTGGTCTTGATGACTGCAGCTGCAGGAGTTCAGATGTTTTCATCTCTCTCCCATGCCTAGTGACAATCATGAAAGCTGTAGCGCTGTAGGCTTGTCCTACACTAGGGAAACATGGATGTTTATCTTACCAGCGTGGTTTCTGTTAAGCTGTCTCTCCTGGTTAGCTCGTCCTTCCTGCCGTTTTTGAGGAGCGCTCATCACTAAAGCACCATCCCTCCTCCCGCTGCGGAGGGTGGATCATGCAGGAAAAGAAGCTGCCTTGGGAAGCTCTCTAGGTACTGCCAGCGGGAGTGACGATGATGCTCATACCCGTGGTCATCACCAAAGAGGGGAAGCGCCATATGGCCTTCCATACCTCTTCTCCCTCTCAGTAGCATGCATAAGAGGGATCATGTAATTTGAGCCTAAACCTGCTGCCAATGTAGTGGTGTTATGTGCAGGAGCTGAGAGTCCACCCAAATAACTGCTGCTAGTAAATTTGAGTTTCATTTTTGAGCCTTGTATAGCTGTATTTCTGCAATGACTTCTTAAAAGCAGAACATGGTAACAAAAATGATGTAGTGAGGCTAAAGGGAAGAAGAGCTCTTCTGAACCCGATTTCAGTTACTTAGTTTGCAGCAATTCAGTGGAAAGAAGAGATTCCGTATAATTCTTAGGGGAAAAACTGGCATTTTCACCAAAAAGCTATAGATTTTTTCTGATACTTTATAAATACTGCACAGAAAATTATATTGAGGAGATAAACCTTTCTACCTCTCTTTTATCTACACCCTAAATTCAAAATCATTCTCTAAGCAGACAATTTTTTAAAAAGTAGTTTGTTTTCTCAAAGTTCATGCTCTGCAAGTTTTTGAGACAGTTGAGCTTGAGCATTTGGGCTTGAATTAATCTCCTAGTAGCACTATTACAAATACCCATACTCTCAGTGTATTCTCAAAGCTTGGGTTTTATTCCAAGGTACACATTATTCTCTATGCAGGAAATAAACATGCATAAATAAACATGTGTATGACTCACGTAGCTCCAGTGCTTTTCTCAAATGCATGATGTTGGCTCTTAAAGAAACCGCTAAGATTAATTTTTTATGGCTAAGGGTCTTTCCTCCAGCCTTCTGGGTAGGTTTTCATTGGTTTGTTCCCCCAAAGGGTACTAAACCTGCTGCCAATGTAGTGGTGTTATGTGCAGGAGCTGAGAGTCCACCCAAATAACTGCTGCTAGTAAATTTGAGTTTCAGTAGCACACTGTGTTTCTGAGAACATTGTTTCCTGCACTGGAAGTAGAGGATTGCAGGTTTTGAATGCTCTCATGTGATTTGGTGAGGAAAAGCTATTACATAGACTGCTACAACACCAATTGGAGAGCAGAAGAAAAAACCAAAAAACCCTACAATTCTATAGCATCTCAGTATTGCTGGGGAAGTTAATGGCATGGTTTCTGTACAGGAGTCCTAAAGGAAAGGCTGTGGTGTCAGATAGGCAGACTTCACTCTGAGCATTGTTAAGGCTTCTTAAGCTATAGTGGTTATGTACATTTTTAATTTATTGGTGACTTACCGGGATTTTTATAATGTTCATTCCTTCTTGATTTAACTAAGCTCAGGAAATGTAAACAGATTAGAACATGCTAGTTTCTGTTTTTATAGCTAGTCATTAAAACGTAAAAAAGATTAACACTGCATTAACTCTGTTTACTACTGTTGCTGTATCTGGACAATTGTGTTGTATGTAAGTGAGCCTAAATTCACTTGGAGTAATTTGGACCCTGCTTTTCTCAGGATTCTGATTATAATTAAGAGAGCTTATAAGGCTTCAACATTTGTTGTTCTTAGATCTTCTTATTTGAACCCACACAAGCTGTGTATCATAGGTTTTGTTGCATAAAACATCTCTTGCTGCAAGTCACTTTGCTTGACAGGCAAAACCCTCCAGCTGTTGAATCCAGCTTGTTTGCCGTGCAGCCTTTTAACACTCTTGTATTGTGGGAGTAAAAAAATAAAAGAAATAAGGAAAATAATGAGATTCTTCACTGTGGTGAGTGCATTTTCAGTGTCTTAATCATCTATGACATTTCTTTAAAATCACTGTGTTCGGTACAGCAACTCTTAAATGGTGTCAGACAGCCTTGTCTTGAGGGTTAGACGTGTTCATAGAAAAAGTTCTTGCCATCCTGATGGCTTGTTTGTATTCTTCGGATTGCATTGAAACCCCAGTCGCAGATGTGTACAGTTAATGTAGAGTTTGCCTAATAAATGTTCTGTTTCTTATTTTTGTGTTGAATCCTTGCATTTGGTTCAGTTAGTGCCAAGGATATAAAACCTGTTTGATGTAAGCATATGTATCATTCTTACACAACCACAATATGAGCCACGTTAAGCTTTTTTTACTGTAATATATTTGCTGTAAATAAAAAGTAAAACCCATGCATAACCCATGTTTTATGATTCTGTCCTGCTAATTTCTGATGTTTCTGTCTTCATTCTTATGAACATTCATTTTTGATTCCTGCAGGATCAGTTGATAGTGGCCAAAATTTGTAACTCAGAGCTTTCTTTCGTCTCTAAAAGGGAAGACGCAACTAATCAGGCAAGTGTTTTTTACAAGATACTGTTCCACTGATAAATGTGGATACTTTCTGTAAACTGCATAACATTAACAAGGTTTTTCCACTAAGCTGTATAATTAACTGACTGTGGGAACAATATAGAGTGTGTGTGTTTAGTGGAACTGTTCCAGTGCTTGTTTCTGAAAGTTGTATCTTGAAAAATAAGGTGTGTGCTGAGTTAAAACTCATGTTATTTTATCAACATCTGGTCCACAGTTTGAAGGTCAAAATCCACATCTACCCTTTGTGCAGATGGGTGTTTGGTCCTTTTATTTTTTTCTGAAAGGGGAGCCTCAGGAGTGCCTACTGCAAAGTTTTAGCATATAGTAGAACAATTAACATTGGTTTGGATAAGGCAGTAAGTATGTGTCATTCCAGCATTTCACTGGGTTCCCGTGCTCCCATCTAGGTGCACTTTTGCTCTCATTGACATCAGGATGCTTTTATCCTCATTTCTTTTCAGTTGTTCGAACCCTTTCCACTGGCAGTTGGGAACTTCTCCAGTGATGTCCATCACTGATGCTCTCTCACTCTTAGCATCTAAGCTGTTAAAAGGTATTGGCCACCTTGGCCTCGTATTTTCTGCTCTTCCCAAGCTGTACAGTTATTGGCGTTGTCCTGTAATTTTTCTTTTCCCTACCACACCAGGCTTTTATAACTAAAACCATTCTGTCCCCCCAGCTGTGTTCATCAAATACACCTCCTTTAAGGGTCTGAGAAGTTAAATAATGTTAATAAAGCTGAAATCTTAGAAAGCTTAATATTAGCTTTGTTTGCTAAAGTAGATCACAGCACACTCGTTCTTAGGTTCACGTTTTGTAACACAGAAGAGGCTGTTGTAATTTTCTACTGCCACCACGTGTGTAAGGAATTACAGCCTATAATTCAGTATTTCTTATGCCCACCCTAATAGGTGGAAGTAGTCTTGGTGAGTGGTGGTTGTTTAGTGAAAGGAGTTAAACACATGAGAAAGGAGGCTGGGTGAAAATCCATGACTTACAGCATAACAAATTTACTTGGCGAGTTCCTTCATCATAATTGTTTTTCTCATATGGGACTGTTGTGCATTTTCATGGAAATGAGGGAGTCACATGCAATGCATAAAAATGCAAAATGAAATTCCCATCTTGCCATGTGACTCTAGGAGCAGAGGATTTAATGACTTCTAGTCTGCGTCTTACATTTGTTATTGTATGGGTTGGCAGCAAGTGGCACTGTACTGGGCACCGGGATGGCCGTCATTGTATTATCCATTTCTATTGCAAAATTGCAACAAGAATGCTTTCTTACTGCTCTTAGTGCTCTTAGTAAAGTTTCTCTATTCTTCAAAACCAGAAAAATACAGCAAATTAAAGGAACCTGAACAAAGCAATGAAAAGAAACTGCACCAAAATGTGCTTACCAGGTAATTTGTCTTCAGTGCTCTTCTGTGGGAAAGGTAAAAGGTATTTATATGCAGAGACTGAGAGGGGCAAAAGTTGCACCTTGGCAGCAGCAGTGGTGAGGCAGCATTGTCCATTTTCTTCACAAGAATTCCAGACTCCTCCGGTTTCATGGTGTATCCTGCACCATCTTCATCATTTGTAGACTGGGCAGTCCACTGGAGGATACTGGAAGAGGCAGACACCTAGCCGGGTAAGGAAGAGGAGATGGTGAGGTGTCTTTGTTTCACTTGAGTGAAAACAAAGGAGATTCATTATTTAGAGTGGTTTTAAGCGCTATAGTTTGATGTTGAGAAAAACAAGCTGCATTAAAAAGACTGGGGAATTTTTTTGCACATTTGCAATGATATGTGTTGGACTGTGCAGTAGGCAGTGAGCGAATGGTCCAAGAATAATATTCACATCTCTAGAAACCCAACTGGTCTCACAGTTGCATTAAAAATTGAAGTCTTTGGCCATGCCACTGTTTCTGACATGCCTCTGCTTTTGTCAGGTGTGATTTCTAACTCTGCCCTGAGAGGTCAGCTGTCCCTGTGCTGGTTAATGGACGGCAGTGTTCCCCACCCGTGGGCTGCTGGATGCATTTTTGGCTTGGCGCAGATATTCCCGGCCCCCAGCCCCATAACTGCTCATTCCCAAACAAGAATCTGCAAGATTTTGGGTTAAAAAAAGCCACATACTTATTTTTCAATTCTGCCTTTTAAAACCATGGCAAAAAATGGGCCAAACCGCTGACTGCACAGCCCAGGCTGGCCTTGTTGCACATGTTGAAGGACAGCACTCGCGGCTGGTGGATCCTCAACTGGTTTGGCCAGTAGTGTAGCTGGCAAGTGTTCTCTGGTTCCTGTCCTTTTTGGAGAGGGTCTCCTAAGTCTGCCATTCTTGTAGGTGTGCTAATCCTGGTCCTTACTAAATACCGTGGGGCACATGAGGATTTTGGAGCAAACATTTTTGAGTAAAAGTCCCACGTGAAGAGTGTGATCTGTGCTCTAAGCTGAGGTCTGTTGGCAGTGAGAGATCTCAAGTTCCTAAATGTGCAACCAGCTCATAGGAAGGTGATGTGAAGATATCCATGATAGATATTGATGGTTCCTGTAAACTGGTACAGTTCCTGTGACTTCGCACCAGGCAATAAGAGCTTTGCTGTTTTACATCAGTTGAGGATCTGTGCCATTGGCAACAGTCTCTAGAGATGGTAGGAGTAGTGAAGGAAAGGGAGGAAAGTGCTCTGAGGTGAAAAAAAGTTTGTGATATTGTGGTATGTTGCTCAAAACCACTTCCTACTCCATTTGTCAAGCATAACGTACTGCCTTGATTAATTAACCAGCAAAATTGAGTTACCTGTTCTGCTGATTTTAAAATAAATGAGAAAAGGGAACTCCAGCGGTGATACTGCTGTGGTGTGTGGCACATAGTGCATCCCTCCTCAGCTCTGCATGGGAATGGCTGCGGCTGTCAAAACTTTCTCTCTTTAGGTTGTCACAGACTACTCTGACATGGATCTGTTGTGATTGAGTAATGGTTCTTCAGAGCACCATCATGTCTGAAAAAAATGTATCTGCTTTGATTCCTGCCCATACTCTGGGTGCTTACCAAAGGAGAGTCTACGCACACATATCAGCACAGTTCAAGTAAGATTTATGGGTTGACACAGGGTAAAATACAGCTAAAGCAAATGGTTTCAAAACTAGTCACTATTTTCAAGCAAACTCTGACACAATGCCACTGAGAAATTGTTTGATACAGCTGCATGCTGCGTTAAATCAGTAAGACCTACCGTAAGCTCTGAGGTCTCCAACAGCAAATCAGGGTGATGTTTTCTTTCTGGACCATCGGGTACCATGAAGAAGAGTCTGAATGGATTTTGCTGCCTGCGGTAAGATGAAGGATCTTTCATCTTGTTGATCTTCCCTGGATATTTTATGTTGGTTCAGAGGGGCTGGCTGCACTGCATTAATAAAATACCATCTAAAACACTTTTGGCTGGTGTTCTTGGCACACATGCAAGTGCAGACTGTCTGATCCCCCCTGGCCTCTTGGTAAGCAAAAGGTCTCTATCAACAGAGGGACGGCCAACCCTTGTAAAGCTGTCTGGCATAGACCCCAAGTGTGGTCACTGCTTGTGGGATAATACTGCTGTGAAAGAAGCTACGTCTCAGATAAGAGATGGTGGTACATCATTGAGGAGATGGTATTTGTCCCAGTCTGCTGCACATGTGAGTGAGGAGAAGCTGTTGTACTAACACCACTGTGCAGAGAGGTAGTTTGGGGGTCCCAAGGGCTGTGTTCAGTCCCATCCATTAATCCTTGACTACTACAGCATGTATGATGCTCAGAAGGAGATAAGCAATTGAAGCCATCCGTGACACCTCAGGTGAAGATCATAAGTAGGCAGGATGAAGACACAGCTATTACAGGACTTTGCTGAAGTTTGGAAGGAAGGCTGTGGCTCCGCCAAATGTTGTTTCAAGCCTGCTTTCCCAGTTAAGCTTAGCTGTCATTAAATTCTTGGGTAGATCTTAGATTGATTGGGGTATAGAGTGACTTGCCATCAAGAAAGTGCTTTTGGAGGGCTTGGGGGGGAGGGAGGGGTGGGAAATGTTGTGTGTGTTTTTAAGTTACTCTCTCTATTGCCATAAATTGCAAAGGTCTTGCTGAGGATTGCAGCTTTGCTTCTAAGGAGAGTCTTCAGAGCCCAGCAGGAGTAAGCAATGACTACTGAAGAGCAGAGATGTTAAATGATACAAAAAGGGGGGCAAAGCAGCACAGATGGAGAGTTGTGGTGAAACTTGGAGCATGAAGTGTCAGAGCCAGGGATGTCCCACATTGGAGGTAGACCAGCAAGCTGCAAGCACAGTGGAGGAGACCTGGTATGGTAAACTGTGACCTGAAATTCCTCCTCATTTCATCTCCGAGACAGGCTCCATCTTTCCTAATTCTGCAAAGGGAGATGGTGAAACCATCTCAGATGGCTCCCTACGACATCCCTTATTCTTCACCATTAACTGTTCACATGGGCACGATGCCCAACTTGCTCTTCTGCAGCTAGTGATTATAGCTCGCCTGCTACCAGATCCTGCCCAGCTCTGTGGCTTGGCAGGTGAAGGGACTGGGGCATCACAGCAAGAGCTCCTTTTCCTGGAAAGAGAGCAGTGTCATTACTCGGGGGTGTCACCCAGCTCTGGGTCTGGCTGCTTTTCTGTTTGATGTATCTTACCTAGACAATTAGTTGTTCCTTGTGTAATTTTTAGTGGGTAGCAAGGAAAGTAGTGGGTAGTAAGGAAATGAACGTGGGAGCTAAGGGAATCTAGAACCACCAAGGTCCTTTGTCAAATTGGGTGCTGAATTCTCTTTACACGTAGACCCTTAGCCCCTGTGTTGTCTGCTCTTCTCCGTAACATACCAATAGCTGGTACTTTTGGAAGAGAATGTTGTGAAATAATTCCTGGAAATGCTGCTCTCAGTTGCTGTGTGTTAGACAGTGTGGCAAATATTGTGAGACCAGGGCAGAAAGCAGCTGCGTCCCAGCCACAGCAGCATCCAGGAGTGCCAAGAAAAGAAGAAAACAGTCCTTGTGTCTAAGGGTGCAACATGGGAGAAAGGGCTGAGCTGGAAGCATGGCACAGGTAGTCTGGTTTAACTGGAAAGTCAGAGTGACAGCTACTTCCCAACCAATACTGGAGGAGAGCTTTAGGATAGGAATGGGTTTTGTATCAGGATGGCAGCTTGTCAAAATCTTGGGCTGCATCCTCGGCTGGTGCAGCCATCAGTGTTCGGCGAGGCTCAGTCCAGTGTCACGGAGTCACCCATATGGTTGGGTGGGAGTCCTACCTCATGGTCACTGTCTGCCACCAAAAAAGGAAAAATGTCTCTAGAGGAAGCAAAATTACCCACTGGAATCCCCACAATCTGTAATAAATATTTGAGGTGTAAAAAGCTAACAAAATGGAATGGAGTCAGACATGAAAGTGAAATCTGCCTTTTTAAACTTGAAAACAGTGTGATATCAGCAATGCTGCAGTGTCTGGGAGCAGTCTGAATAAAAATGTGGATGTATTTAGGAATTATGGTATTTATACAAGAAGTGTACAAAGGGCTGAAGTGTTCAGTCTCTTTAATTGGTCATGAGAGTGAACATCACTGGCTTTCTGTGAAAGAACAGCAGATTGTTGCTGTTCTATCTTTCTAAATACACGTCCTGTTTTCCCCTTAGTATGTTTCATTATAAAATACAATATTAAAGCTTTAAAAAGTCTTTATTAGCTAGCAGATGGTTTTGCAAGTCATTTTAATGAGATGAAGAAAACTTTAATGGCAGACATTTAAAGTTGTGCTTAGACAGACTATTGCCTTTGGAAAAATCTCGGGAATGTTTTTTGGCAGAGCTTGGCACCAGATTATGTACAAGGAAATGGAAGGGGATGATTTACGCTGACTGGTTCCCTCCCGAGAGTGGTTTTACATCAGTGTAACATTGTCGAGTTCCACAGTCACGCCGTGATTTACAGAGGTGCAAAGGGAGAGGGAAATGTCATTAACTTGATGCAGTTTAGGAGAAATATTACATTTCTCATCTACTTGCCTCATTCCATTGCTGCAGGCAAGAGATTTTTTGGGAAGTTTACAGGCAGCCCCCTCGCAGGCAGGGCAGCAGCATGCCAACTCCTTCTGGGACATCTCTGTCTGGATATCAGCAGCATGTGGGGATGAGAAAAAGGAGATGGTAGAGCCCTGAGACCCTGTCCATGCGGGACAGTCTTACAAGTTCTTGGCTTTCTTCCTCCCTTGCTAAATTTCCTGAGGTATAAGATGCTTGTGCTGAAAGCATGTAGGAACATGGTTGTTCTTGAAAAAAACTTTTAAAGGCTTCGATGGTTCTTCCAGGCTCTTTCTTGAGCAACCAATGCCATGTTCTTTGCAGGTGCAAGCAGTCTCATAATGGATATACTCACATCTGGAATGCCCAGTCCATGACAGGGAGGGTTTCTATCCCTTTAAATATGTGAGTTCTGGATTGTGGGGTTTGGTTTTTTTTTATATGAGCAGTTGCTGACTTTCAGACCTGCTTCCTCCAAGGGTTTGTTTTGGCTGTGCAGGGTCTTGGCCTCATGGGAGCAGTGAGTGGGGAGCATGTGGTGATTCATTTGCACAGACAGAGGATTGACTGTCCCTGCATGTATTAAGAGATGAATCATGCTTCACAGAAGCAATAAAAAATGCCTATTAAATGAGTAATGGCCTGGTTACCTTCTTCGTCCATCCAACCCTTTGTTCTTCCCCTGTACTGCTGACCCTGTTACACCTGGCCAAGCTTCTGCGTCAGCTTTTTGCACTGTTGGAGACCTTTGTCCTTCTAGTTTTTCTAGATCTAGGTGATCTAATCTCAAAAGCCATTTTTGAGATTTGGAAAAGCCTTGCAGCCATATGCACTACACAGGTCCTCAAGGAAAGCCTTCCCTTTTCTCTCCAGATAGAGTGTGTCGGATCACCTGCACACCATCCCGAAATTACTTGCTGTAATGTATCTAGGAGCTGTAGTGGTGGAGTTGTTAGAAATGCCCTCACCAGTGTAGAGAAGGGAAAACGAGAAAGTTTGCTGTGACATTAACACTCAGCAGAGGAGAATTTCTCTACTTTTGAGCCCTGAGGACCCTACCAGTTGCTCTGAAAAGCTCTGTGAGCTCCAAGACCTGACATGAAGACGGTTTCTTCTTCTAACAGCGGTGTGTTTCCCTGCCCCACTGCACAGGAGGAGCTTGGGAAGGAGGTCAGGGTGAACTGTCCTTCAGGTTCCAAGTTGCAAAGGTGCCTCTGTATCAATACCAGCTCTTCATCTTCTCCTCTGCTTTGTGATACTAATATTAAAGTAGCAAATAGGAGGTATCCATTGTCACGTTGTCACCATCTCTTCAGTCATCTCCATTAGCTCCTGGGCTATTCTTTGGTAATAAAGACCCTTGCCATGTTCTGCTGTTTTCTCTGAGCGTGTGTGGGTATTTCTGTGGAGGCCTGTCCTGAAAGAAGGGATGCTTGCCAAGAGAAAAACAATTCCACCCTTTGCCAGGGACAGACGAGAAGCAAGTGTGTCCCCAGCAGCACATGCACTGCACATTGAGAGCATCTCTTCCGCCCTGGCACATGCCCTTCTCGTGGTCACAGGGCTGATGAGTGGTAAATTGCCATCCACAGTGTTGTGACTCTTGCAGAATAAAGGTCAGCTCTGCCATGCTCATAACTGCAGCAGCTGCAGTACCCAACTCCGCTCAAACTACAGCATTGACTCGCGTGGTGGCCAAGGGGACAAAGGAGCAAGACGAGCTTCTGTCATTTCAGGTGGGTGAAGAAAGGTCATTGCACTTGGGCAGGTTTCCAGGCCGGATTGTTCTGGGAACAAACAGACCCACCTCTTCATGGTCATGCAAAAACGTACAGGATCTCACTTATCTTCTTGCTCTGTTTTGGCGACACACCTTTGCTGTGGCCTATTTATCCCACTGACTCCCAAAGTCACCACTCCATGCTCTGAGCTGTATCAGTGCCCACCATGCCCACATAAATACCTATGGACATACACTCTGTAGAGCTCTAGACTCTCTAGGAACATTTTGGTTCATCTGAAGCCATCATCTTTGCTTGGTGACTCCCTGGGCTACCTGCTTCTCTCCACTGGATATAAAGGAGCTGCTGGTGAGTTGGTGGGACAATGCCTTGTAGGCACCAGGAGTGACGTGATGCAAGGTGAGGAAATCCCATTCCCACCTCTCCCAGCCTTCGTTTAAAGTCTAATTGTTCTACAGAGCAAGAGGCTTGAGTACCTCCCTTCTGCTATTAACCAGCCGTCACGTGCCGCAGAACAAAACAAAAGAGCTTTTAATGTGTAGCGGGGCTCACTAGGTATTGTAAAATGTTGCACTGTAAATATCTTAGATTAATAATTTATTTGCCACTTAGCAGTAGGCAGGGGGAGTGTTTGTGAGGCTGCTAAGCAATGCTCATTGCAGCTAAATTTGGCATTTAAAACATGCTCATGTGACAGGCATCACAAAAACTTTGCGAGGAATGAAGACAATTTAAAATGTCTGAAGCACATGCAGAATAAATTGCAGCTGGCCTATCCGCCCCACACATTAATTGCTGCTGCTAGCTTCTTTCTCTGGTGTTTCCCACACTGCAGTGTTATTCCTAAAGTTGTATCGTGTCCTGGTGTGTGTGCATGTTTAATTTGGGCTTCATCAATGAAATCTGAAGTTTGTGTGAGCAGAGGTAAGCCATATCCTGAATGCTGTGGATCTGCCCCTGCCTAACTCTCTAAAACTAAGGTCTGTTTTGGATCAAGTCTCCTCCCAGCAGAGCACATGAGTTAGTGTTGTATGGAGCTGGAGATGAAACTCCTGCCCGCTGCTGTCCCTGGAAGCTGCCCATGCTCTGCAGCGCTGACACCCATCGTGGGGCATCCCCTGCAGTGGGGGGTTCTGGTGTTTCACCGGGGATGGGGACTCGAAGGGTGGAGACGGGGAGGAAGAGCTCATTAGGGCTCAGCACTGGCTGCCCTCACACCTGGACTCAGTAGCTACACACGGTGTGTCCATGTGGATGGTTGTGCCAACTACGTGTGTTGGAGAAATGCTGCATGGAGAAGGTTATGTGCAAGTGAAGTTTCACCTGAAGGATCTCATTGTTTTCAGACACAACAGTGAGATGGGGAAGGCAAAGGGGATTTTGTGCCCTTCCCTGGGCAGATGCATGACACTCTAGGAGACACTTGCACCCCACGGAGGGCAAACTCTCCATGTGTTAGTTGAGCAAAATGGCAGAGTGGGCAGCAGGAGTGGGCTGAGCTTCTGGGCAAGAGATAGGATTGGTCAGATGCCCTGGAGGGCTTCAAAAGTAGGCTGAGGGCGCATGTGGAGGGTGCTCCTTCTTGCCAGTGACATGTGCCATGGGGACAGCTGGCAGGGGTGGCCTGAGGCACAGGGTAGCTGTGTGGCCAGGAGTAAGGGTCCCATGCCACCCTACAGATGCTAGAGGCAAATATTGTTTTATTTAATTTCTCCCTGGCTTTTACAAACACTTGTGATGGTGGTGCTGGGTACACAGGCCCTGAGTAAATAGGTGCTACTATTGACATTTTACCTTCACCTGGCTTGTGTGAGCCAAGCATCACTCAAGGCAGTATTGCTGTTCTCTCTCAGGAGCTGGGCAAGCCCGTCGGCAGGGCACTGGGGCATAAATCCCAGTGCAACACCTTCCTGGGGCTGGAGCCAGGAATAATGGAGAGACCTGGTGGGTTGGGGCAGAGCTCTCACTGCAGGCTTGGGGGATGCCATCGGCAAAGGAAACCAAACAAAATGAGTTCAACTCCTCCCCAAACAGCTCTCTGGAAGAGCTCTATGTGTGATGGTGAGTTTTTGCTGCTGTGTGTCTGTGGAGAGCAGGGGTAGGTGCGAGCTGCCCTGGGACGTGGCAGGCGACTGTACCTGGAGGAGCCCCGGGTGGGCAGCATCCAAGTTAACCAGAGGTATGGAAATCTGTCAGGGCACACAACCCAGGCCTGTGAGTCACGTGGGAGTTATCATCATCTTGTGTTTTGTTTTCACATGGCTTTTGGGGTTTGAGACATTTCTCTGTTGTTTATGACTGCTGAATAATGCTCATTTTTTGCAGGGGGAAAACAGGACTCTCTGTTCTCTCACGAAAGACAAATGGCCCCATCCACGTTGTTAATATGTCATTTAAAATTCATGTGTGCATTTGTTTCTTAAGTGAAGCGAACACACATTAGAGCCTTGTCAATACCATCATCTGGGCCTCCCTTGACATGCAGCCCCATACCTCACCCTTGCAACCAGCGACCCTGTTCCCAACATCCCCTGTCCTCCCTCCTCTCCTCCCCACACCTCCACATGGGGAACATTTTCACTTTTGCTTTCCTCTGGCTATTTAAAATACAATATACATCATACTGGGATTGACCCTGGGGCTCATCACTGGTGTTGCAAAACTGGAGCTGCGGATGTGCCGCGATGGGAGAAGAGCCCCGGTTTGCCAGTGCAACTCCTGCCCTGCTGGGGAGGCGGATGGAGAGAGATGCAGAAGTGCGGGGACATTGCCTGCTGACACGTATGAGGCTGTGCAGAAAGGCAGCTGGCATGTGTGCTGCTTCCCAACTAAACTTGTTTGGATAGATAGGGACTGCATTTCTAAACGGGCGGGTTTTATCTGCTTTTTAAAGCTAAATTCAGGCCCAGGGCGAAGCTGTGGTAGAAATTCCCATGGGAATTAGTGCAGAGCCAAAATGGTCGAGTCTTAAAGCTCCTTTCACTATTTTCCAGAGCAGCATTGGAAGAGGATAGTATGTCAACCTTGAACTGGAATTTCCTGTAATTTGTCAGTTTTCACAATTCTACAATTATTAAAATTAGAATTTTCTTTTTTTTTTTTTTTTTTTTCCTTTGCATTTGCTGGATGCCATGAATCAGAAAGTGGCTGGAACTGTTATCTTGCTCCAATGTAATTTGATTCTCTCTCCCCCTCTCAGTGTTTGATGAGAAACCTTTGTATTTTCATGCTTTAATACAATCTGGCACATAATTACAAATGACTCATAGATAATCTTGGTCATAGAGCTCTCTGAAATTAGATGATAATTTAGCCTGGAATTTCTGTAGAAAGAACGAAGGAAAAGACAATTATAATTATTCTAATCAAGATATCTTTTTCTTTGCCTGGGGTATTGCTCTGTGAACTGCCAGAGGCCTGAAAGTATTTAGACGGTTTCTGCCGCTCGCTGTTTCCCAGGCAAACACTACCCATCACTGTGCAGCTTCATCGCCGTGAAATTCCCCTAAGTGCTGCTGACAGAGAGGAGAAAATGAAAGGCGCGGGGGCAGAACCGCAGAGCTGCGTGCTGCTGGGCCGTGCTCGGAGCAGCCACTGAAAAGCAACGGGTCCGGGAGCTTTGTGCAAACCCCTGGGACTTCCTGCTGGGAGGGACTGAATCCTGAAGGGGTATTTTGTGACATCCACCACCAGTTCCCAAACGACAGATAGAGGCGTTGCAGCTGGCAGAATGGGGCTGGGTCCTCCTGCTCACATCACCGGGTCTCGTGCATCTTCCCTTCCTTGGCTTTACCACTGGTTTAGGTTCTCCCAGTCAAGTGTTGGGCTGCGGGGACAGTGCCACCTCACACAATAGAAATCATGTCCTTGTCCTCCCTATCAGAACTGCTGCTTGGGGCCCATTTACAGAAGGGATGTCTGGCTCATGGGACGTTGAGCAAGAGAGAGGTGACCATGAGGTATGTCCCTAAAAGGGGAAGGAGTTGGGTGTACGAGGCTGTCCCTGGTCTGGTGTATCCCTGGTCTACTAGATCTCATGTCCTGATCACTCCTCTAACATGGAAGCAGATGGGTAGGAAAATACAGAATTTATCTTAGGAGAGACTTTGAAGAGCATGCCTTGTCTCACCCAGCAAAGGCAAAGAGGGGATCTGAGTTCAATCTATAAATACTTCAAAGGGGCAAGCACCAGGAAAGGAAAAAGCAAAGAAAACAAGGTTGCATAAGAATAAATAAGAATTAATTAACCATGAAGTAATCTAGGCTGAAAACCGGAAGGTCTGTTGGTATTCTGGAGAGTCTCTCCTGGTTTTATGTTCTGTTTGTTCAGGAGAGCGAGATAAAGGCTGTTCCCTTCATCCCAGGGGATGAGTCTGAAATGTAATGACCGACCGGGTTCCATGCCAGCAACACTGACCATCCTGCTGCTGACTGCTTCTGGCAGCAGCACAGATTCATTCATTGTGCTTGTGAGTGATCCTGAGCCTTGCCCTGCTCCCTGATGGGCAGCACCTTCCTTCCCATCCCACCTCCGGGGCTGCCTGGGGCTGGGTCCTGGCAGCGTCTCAGATAGGGCAGATGTAAAACCTCCCCTGGTTAGAAACCAAAAGATGTTAGGTGAATAGAAAAGTCAATTAAACTGAGCAGAAAAATAACACAGGAAGAGGGATAGGATGGGATTGTCCTCATTTCTGTGATCACTTTTGGCATTTAATAGAATAAAAAGTAGTTTTCAATATGTGGTGGGTGCAGGTCTCTCAGCCTTGCATGCAGCAACATCCAGACTCCACAGGACCAGACTCACCGGGCGAATGGGACCTGAGATGGCTCCAGCCCTCTGGGAAATGAAGGTTTCTGGCACACAGATCCCCTGCAGCAACCCTCCCGCAGGTTATATGTCAGCTTTACCTTGGTCGTCTGCCTGATGGAGGGGTGAGGGCTGGGGAGGTGACCTGTGAATGCAGCAAGCACATCTCCCTTCCCTCCTGCTGTGGGTGCCAAGTGCTGCTTGCATGGATGGAGCTATGTGTTAACAGCTGAAATATCACCTCAGGCTTTTTTTCACTGCACCTTTATAGCTCCTGGCTTTTCCCCTGCCAGCCCTTTTCCCACCTGCCACTTCCTATACACACATCATATTGCGGCATCACACCAATCACTTGGTGAATGGACCCACTGACAGGGGCATTGGGCAAAACTCTCCTTAAAAAGAACTTGACTCATTTCACATTTATTTCTTTTTGAAGTAAGAACTCTCCCTTGCTTCCCAAGCTACGGCTGCATTTCCAGCACAGTGCGTGCCAGGATGCCATGTCAGTGGAGCTGGCAAACAAAGGCAAGGTGAGATGCTGTGGCCAGGCAAGGATAAAAGTCAGGAGTGCTAATGTACTGCAAAAGCCTCTCTGAGGCCAGGGAGGGTGATAACATTTAGTTAATTCTATTTGCCAACCCACCGTTCGGCTTTGCAGAAGTGTCCCCAGCATCAGTTCAAACCCTGCCAGCAGCTACGTGCCAGCCAGTGCTCCTTCCCCATGCTGCTGCAGGCTTTGCGAGGGATGAGAGTAGAGGGGATTTGCTACAATGCGTAAAACAGGAGTTTCCCAACTTGCATTAAAGGCCTCCATCCAAAAAAAGGGGTTGTCTGCCTTTCCCAGCAGCTCACATCTGCAGATTCTTGGGGATGAACCCTCCCATCCCCAGACTTGATGCATTGGGGCAGCATCTTCCCGCTGTGCTGGCTCACAAAACAGTTAAGCATGAACACTAACTGCTGTAGGGTTATGCAGGCAGCGCTGTTATCCTGACGGGGTTCATCCCTTCACCTCCCAGGAAAGCAGCCAGCAGAGGCTCAGATGGCTGGGGGAAGCATTTTATCCCTGTTTTGCTATGATGCTGTGCTGCCAGCAAGTGGGATGTACTGGCCTCGGGCTGGGCCAGCACAGAGGCTGAAGGAAGCAAAACAGTGGGAGGTTTTGTGTTTCTGGGCAATGCCACAGTGTACACGATGCAAAATAAACACCTTCTCCATCCGTGATGCCAAACAAACACCTTCTTGTAGGAGGAGCAAAATGCAGCATGGCTGGAGGGGCTCTCTGGGGCTGTAGGTCCAGGTTCCCACCTTGTGGCCTCACAAACCTCCAGGAGTTGTGGTTTTTGGTGCAGTTTTCAGCAGAAGCAGGCGAGAGCACCTTGTTCCTCATTGCCCAAGCCCTGGACAGCAGCATGGCAGGGCTGCCACTGGTGCCACATCAGTTTTTGATCACAGGGGCTGTGTGCTGACCCTGTGCTGTGGGGAGCAGCGAGACAGGTGAAGCTGAAACCTTATTCTCTGTCTCACCAACCTGGGCTTGGCTGAACCATGCCGGAGCAGGTATGTGAGCAAACCCTGGTGGTTCCTGCTTTCAGTGAGATGTTGTTACTTTTTTGACGTGCCTGCAAACCGTCATTATCTCAGCAACAGTGTGAACAAACTGCTTTGCTGGAAAGCTGCTTGCGAGAGGAGGGCTTGCCCTGCCAGGGGATTCTCGGGGCTGTGCTGCTTCCCGAAGCCTGTCAGAGCTGGGTTTTAAGATGCTGTAGAAGTAGCAGGAGACTAAAGTCTCCGATAGATGCAAAAATAGCAAGATCAGAGAGAAATGAGATCGGATTCAGAGCAGCTGCTGGGAAACAGTCTCTTTGCAATAAACTGAAACGCTCTTAGCGCTTGCTGTTTGTGTGCTACAATGAAAACTTCCCCGGTACAGTCGGTTTATTTTAACTACAGAGGACAGAACCTGTCAAATGAATGCACAGCCTCTGATGTGATCTAGTTCATTTTCATGTGTGTGTTTTTTCTGCTCTTTGGCGGCTGTTGTAGGGCTCGTTGAGGCTGATTTACTTGTGCTGTTTGGAAGGTGGGCTTTATGGGAAGCCACTGCCTCTGATCCCCGTGTGGAGATGCATTATCTGTGAGCTCAGACAGATAGAAGAATAAGCAGGGCAATGATGGATGTTTAGATTTGCCAGCTGATCTAAAACACTAAAGGGGGAAAAAATTCCAATTCTTAACATTTTGTTTGATCTAAACCCAGATATCTTATTTCACTTCCGATAAACTGTGTATTTTGTAATATTTATTCACACACCCCCACATTTAAATGTAAGTTATAGTTAATGTATATTTGCTCTAACATTTACAGTATGTAAACTTTCGAAACACTGCTTTAAAATGAAAAGTGAATTTTAAAAAAACAAATAATACTGTAATCAAACTTTCCCCCACCAGACAATCCTTTGGGCTCCCTTTTGCTTTAACCAGTTTGACATAGCTCTGTGAACTCTTTGAGTCCATCTGAATCTGCATTTTCAATTGCATAAGCTCTGAACAAAGATGTTTCCTTGCTGCATTGGAGAAAGCTGCTCTGCTTCCCCTGCTCCCAATGCAATCACCTGCCCCTGCTCCTCTCCTGCCGTTTGTTCTCGGTTGGGAAGTATTTCCATCACTCCTTTGGTCCAGCGGCAATTTCACAGCGTAAAATAAGAAAGTGTCGTTCCGTATTGATGCGCTTGGTGTTTTCAGGGGTGCGGCTGGAGTCTCACGGCGCTCCCCACTCCTGGTTGTGCTCTCATCTCTGTGGGGATAGTTTCTGCCTGTCCTCCTGCTGATTTCTGAAGGAGAAAATTAATAGGCATGAAGCCAACAGCTTTATAGAGGTGGGACTTCGTGACAGAAAGGGACTTTGGCAGTACTGTGAAAGGAAAATTATTTCTATACAATTTAACATGAATGAATGTCTCCTGAAGATTTAAAAAAAAAAAAAAGAAAAAGAAAACCAAACCAAAACACCACCTGAGGAACAAAAGAGAAAATGCATTTTCTTTTAGCATCATGGTGGTTGTGCTGCTCAGTAGCGGATGCTGGAGACCGATGTCTTCTTTGGCCAGGCAGAAAGGACAGCAGGGCTGGAAGCAACTCCCATCTTTGCTGGTGGAAAAAAACAGGAACAGGGCTAGTAGGGCTTCTGTAGGCATGGCCAAGGTAGGTGTAAGGCCCACTTGGATCCAGAGTGGCTGTCCCATACTTATGTTGTTTGGTTTGAGACGCTTTCTGGAGCACTAACTGCCACAGAAGTGTGGAAAAGAGGGGTAGGCAGTCATCTGTTTCCTCTTTGTCTGGAGGCAGCACCAGCTCTTCTTCAGACACCCCGAGAAATGTTGTCCCATGCGTAACTTATCTCTGTGGCACCTCAGAAAAATGTACAGAGACATTCATCTGCTCAGCCCACCATTAGGCACAGGTTTGGAAGTGAACTTCAGAAGCTTTTTGGCAGGGAAAAAGTTTTGCACCACTATGGACCCAACTCCATAATGTGCAGCGGGCAAATCTACCAGATGTCTGTCTTGCTGAGCCCTTCTGACATTACCCTCAGATTCCTGTAATTAATCAGCTTTGCCTATGAAAAACCTACCCAGAACGTTGCAAGCCAGGAAAGAGAAAGTGATTGCTCATAGATATGTATCTAAATTGCTGAACTGGTACCAACCAAATAACAAATGTGATTTTGACAAATGTTCCTACCGCAGGCAGAAGCTACAATGCTTTGAGGAGCAGAATAACTCAGCTGGCAGGTACCCGACTGCAAAATTAATGTTTGATTCTTGATTCCATATTTATTTTGAGGTATTACCTTCATTTGACTTTCTCCTGTACCTGCCTGCTCAGGGATGATTGGGCTCAGAGGAGTTGACTCTCCCTCAGTGCACAAAACCATAACAGCCCCTTGCAGCATCCTCCGTGGACCTCAGGAAGCACCACAGTGACACACAGTCCTCGGACCCCAGGACCAGCTGCGGAGGGACGAACTTCAGAGGGAAGAGAGGATGGTTGGGCAGATACAGTATGTTCTCAGACAGAGAAGGATTTTCTTTTAAATTTGATTTATGATAAGTGGAGGAAGGGCGGGACTTCCCAAAGCAGCTAAAGGAATTAGGTGCCTGATTCCCATTGATTTCCCTCTGACAGAGATTAATGTACTGTTTTCCAGTTTGCGATATGCCCAGATGTGTTGGCAGGGGAGGATAATATATCAATCAGTGAGTGATATGTCTGCTTGCTAGCTTCAATGAACAGTAGAAGGATATTTTACATTAGGCTCTGAATTGGGCTTTTGGCTGGTTATCATATTTTGGGTTGTGTCGTGTTCGCTGTTTTTCTTTTTGGTGACTCCAAGATGTGTTTGCAGGGGTTTATGGGATATTGCACCCACAGCAGGTAAGGCTGAACCATGGAGTGGTTTTTTTTTTCACAGGAGGGAACAGCAGGTTTTAGAGAGGGGAAAAAACTCTGGTTCGCTTTCATTTCTCCAAATTCACAAGCAAATGTAGGAAGAATAATTTGACTACATTATATTTTCCAACCACCTTAGGCATTCTGCTGAGGCTGCATTTGCATGACAGAGCTTTTATTTTCCACCTTCTGATACTCAGCAGGAGAGGGACATTATTGTCACTAGAATATTCCCGATTCAGTGAAATTTGAGTGGGCTAATTAAATAATGTAAAAACCTTGCCAAAGCCCAACAGTTTTGTGTGAAAGGAAATGGCACGGCGTCCCCTCTCTTTATTTAAATGGAGGAGAGGAAATATGTGAGTTTAATGAACGCTATAAGTTCCTGTGGCTTATTCTGAGCAAAGCAACCTTTAGCACTATTTGCATTATTAATATCCCAGATGGGCAAACTGGCTGACACTTGACACCAGATAAAAATCACATGGAAAAACTTTATTAACATCTTCCTGCTGTCTTCTTGGGATTCCTCCTCCATCTTAGGGTGCGAACACCGCTCCTTGGAATTGTGCTGGAAATGGAGAGTGCTTTCTGTCTGTGTTGATTTTGTATTCCATTTATTTAAGGACTGGAAGTTTCAGCCGTGGAAGTCAATACCAGGCTCCCATTCACGACAGTTGACTTTGGATGAAGCACGTGTTGCTCCAGGTCTTTTCATAGAGGGATGTGAACTTCCGTCTTGGCAGAAGGAAGCAGACAGGCCTCCCTTCCCACCACAGTGCCACACTTTTTTTTTTTCTTTTCTTAGGGAAATTCAAAGTGTTTGCACACTCCTCAGTGTCTCTACTACCTCTGAAAACCCTTCCTGCTTACCTGGTGTGGGACCGAGGGTCAACCAGGGTCCCTTGGGGCTCAGCGGCACTGCTGGGTCACATCTAGATGTGACAGGAACACGGACAGGTCAGGGACAGATCACCATTCCCTCCTCTGCCCCAGTGACAGCTGAGGGTTTTTGAGTCCCTGAATACTGAATCTCTGAAATGATCCAGGTTAAAAATACCCCACATTGGTACACGCCCTTTAACTGCAGGTGAAAAACAGACCAAACCTGGAATGATTTCAGTGGTTCCAGTTTGCAACCAGGGCTGTGGGGTCAGCTAGGGAGGAGGAACTTTGGAAACTGGATTTGCCACCAAACCTGGGGGCTCCTGAATCTTCACCTTCTCAGGAATCTCAGGCTTTCGAGGAGGGAAGCTGTGGGAGGATCCCACCTCCTGGTATATCTGGTATACCTATGGAGAAACGTGGCTTGCTCTCCAGAACTTTTGCTTAGGAGCCCGACAGGTTAGATTTCCACTAGGAAGATGTCTCATGGTTTGGTGGTTTGATTTTTTTTTTTTTCCTGTGTAACATCTGAGATGTGGTGAGAAGAAATGCACAAATTGTTTTGTGCCCAGATTGCTGTTACAAGTGAGCGCCTAAGGCTAAATGTTTCTGAATGGTTTCACTGTCCGGTCAGGACTGTTGATTCTGCTCCGTCAGGTGCTGGCAGCTTGCTGGATGTGCTGAGAATTGATGGGCTTTTATTAGTTCTTTAACATATAGTCTGCCTTTGCTAGTGCTCTGAGAAACTTTGTAAGGTCCCCAAGAGGTCAGACAGACCTTGGAAATGTCCCAAAATATTTGTCCCGAAATGTTTGCTGGAATAACAGCTGCTCTTCTGGTTTCACTGTCCTGTGCACGAAGGCGCCACACCTGAGGTCCTCAGCTGCAAAATGCCTGAGTGTGGGCTTGTGTTTAAACACGTGAATAATATTCTTAAAGCCAATAAGACTGTTCACACGCCTGGCATTTGGTCTGCTCTATGCTCTGCTTTCAGTTAGAGTTTGATGTTCAATCAGCCTCCCTTTGTGCTTCTGCAAACTCATCCCTGCCCCTGTGTCTGCTCCAGTCCCCGGTCCTCTGCGTGGCCATCCCCCTGCCAGCTGTACACCCCTCCCCGCTTCACCCCCGCGCTCTGGCACTGCCGTGGTCCCCCTCCACCTGCCTGCCCACACGAGCATTTTACCCCCGTCATTCCCCAGCTCCAGTCAGTGGCCACAGAATTCAGAGGCCAGAGAATGGATGATACGGCAAACGCAATCAGGCGGGAGGCAACAAACCGAAGAGAACTGTTATTAAAACTGCAGAAGCTGTAGGTTGAGCTGTGCATAAAAGTTTGGTGCAGGCCTGCTTCTAGCCTCCTCCTGAAATGGACAACAGCTCTGATTTGCAGGCAAACCTTGCCATCAGTCTTTGTCATCACCGCTGTCCCCTCCTTGGTGCCCAGCAGGGAATTTGGAAGGACCCTTTCTGCTCAATGGCTGTGCTGGGGTCAGTGTGAAACCACACTGGTATTTCTTCCACCTAAAAGGCTGGTCGTTCAAAGACCTACTGATACACAGCTCCGCTGTGCCTCTTCCTTTCTCCTGGGGAGGAACAGCAGCGTGTGGCCCTGCTGTTTCTGCCTGGGATTGTGCTTATCACACAGGTGTTGCTGCCTCTGTCCCAGGCTCTCTGCCTGTCCTGGTTTCAGCTGGGACAGAGTTAAGTTTCTTCACAGTAGTTAGTAAGAGGCTGTGTTTTAGATTTGTGCTGAGAGGGTGGCTGATCACATACTGATGTTTACAGTTGTTTCCAGGACAGTCAAAGACTTTTCAGCTTATCTCCTGTGCCAATGTCTGCAGGTGCAGGAGAAGCTGGGAGGGAGCATTGCCCCAGTTACTAGCCTAGGATTCAATCTTAAGTTTGGGATTGAGACCCAAATTGGCCAATAGTCTATTCCATATCATGTATGTCATGCCTGGTATATAGGTGAGCATCTGTCTGGAAGTCCTCTCTCTTGCTGCAGATTGTCTCCCTTCGGGTCATCCCTCTCTCAGGGTCATCTCGGCTCTCAGGCACTCAGGCTCTTATCTCCATTCCAGAATTGCAGTTTCAGGACTCTCCCTGCTCTGGGATCATTAGCTGGGAACAGGCTGAGCCTTGGTCATTGGGTGGCAAGCAGTGTCACTGTGTATCACTCATTTGTATATTTGCATATATTATTATTATCATTATTGTTATCACTATTATTTTCAATTTTATTGTAGTTTAGTTACTAAATTGTTCTTAATTCAATCCATGGGACTCTTTTCCCTTTACCCCTTTAATTCTCTCCCCCATCCCCAGGAGGGCAGAGGGTGAGCGAGCGGCTGTGATGTACAAAACTACGACAGTGCCCAAGCCGAAATCTGCAGACCTTGAGAGCCCCTGGTACTTCTGTGGGGCATGAGCCAGCACTGTGGGGTGGGATGGGGGAAAGGCCCCTGCGCTGGACTGCACAGGGCTGCGTGTCCCCAGGGGAGGATGCAGCGGGTGGCTGCTTCTGTGCCGAGGATGGCTGCCAGCTGTGTGCATTTCGTGCTCGAAGGATGAGACTTCTCAGGGCTGAGTCTGGTTCTCAGGCACCACCGAATCATGCTATGTGGGGTGCCGGAGACCATCACGGCTCTGGAGATGAGCTCCTGTGGTCATGAGCAAGAGGTGTCATGTTGAGGAGGAGTCATGAAATGTCCCTCCACAGGTTACATACAGATGCTTCTTGGCATCCTGTAGCACCCGAGACTTTTTGTGGTTGGTTGGTTGGGTTTTTCTTAAAGAAAAAGAAGACCAAATGCAGCAGGAAGGGTGCAGAAGAGGCTGAGATCAGCAATGCCTAAGTCCCTGCAATAATGACTTCTTGCATAACCCCCCCGGGGAAGCTGCCTGTGCTCCCATGCTACAGAAGGGACAAGAAAGTCCTTGAAGTCCCTGCCAGTCTGATTGCTTGAATCTGGTGACAGGTTTAACTCCAACATACTTGGAGGCTGAAGGAGAACTTTGTGTCCTAAAGCTGCCTTCTCTGCTGGGCAAGTTCTTGTCCTCCCATTTTATGTGCTTTCTGCTTTCTATTTTTATCTGGTGCACAGGTTTGCAGAGGAAGAGTGCCCTCAGTCACTCCTAATCAGCCACTTCTCCAGTCATGGCTGGATAAATAGAAGTGTAACATATGCCCCAAATGGCAGAAGAACTGAAAAACTTCAGTGACTAATCACTGCAAAAGGGTACATCGCAGCCACCAGAGCCATTTCTGCTAAGCTCAGGCTAAAAATCCCAGGGCAGATGCTATTTATGTTGTACAGCACTTCAGAGGCAGCCCTGCAAAGAAGCAGATAGACTGAAATGAAGGTCAGTCCAGGCCCTTTAAACACTACATTACTTAAATGGCTTTTCCTGCCTCAGCTGTCTTGCTCTGAGATTAGCCCAACTCCAAATGAGGAGGTTTTTTGTTTTTTTTTTTCCCCTGCCGCAGTAAATCACACGAATATTTCTGTGCTAGTTCTGAGGCTGGAAGATAGGGAGTGATCCCACACATTTGCAAACCATTGCTCAAACGGAATGCCTGGCTGGGACATCCCTTCTAAAATAGTTAACAATTACAACATCTCCCCAAATTGCATCAAACCTTTCATCTGCTTGGTGTTTAAAAAAACCCAGCAACTAATTTTCTAAATTGCTGTCAAGTCTTTAATTTTTTTAGATACATAAAGCTGACATGTGAACACACCCATGTCTATAGCATAACCTTGGCTTCTCTGAGTTTATGAGAAGCTTGGCAAAATTTGAATGATTGAGTTACTAAAATAACTTTCGATGTAATTAACATGCATTGCTTTTCCAGTTACCGGGGAAATTGGATAACTGAAGTTCAGGTGAGGGAGGTTGCACAGCTCTTTGTAAAAGCACAGAGTGTCCACTGTACCTCTTTGAAGCGACCTCATTAAAACCAAGAGCAGCATATTAGAACACTGCGTTGTTTATCTTTTGGGAGTACTTCTGCTCTTCTGTCGTAATTTTTTCCCATAGACTGGCTGGAAAACTGGTTGTGTGCTCGTGAATGAGGTTTGGGTGGTGGAAGATGCTGCATTCAGAGAGCTCCGGAGATGCTGCAATGCCTGTCTCAAGTGTTTGTTCCTTCTGACACTTTGCAGGGGCAAAGGCCAGACTCTGCATTTTGAAAGCGAGTGTAAATCCAGATTTAGTATCCTATGGGTTACAGATTTAATCCAGTATAACAGAGAGCAGCATGTGGCCCATACTTCAGAGCTATCAGTGCTTCTTGAGTAATAAAGCAGCGGCGCAGACCTGGATGCCTCAGAAACCGTCTTTTCCTGACCACGACCCCACCCTGCCAACTGCCTGCTGCAGGAATGAAAAGGGTTAAAATTGCATTGACCAGCATAGAAGTTAACTCAGCACTTTTGTAGCGTTTGTCAAGGCCTCTGCGTACCAAAACAAGTATATCCTTGACCTATTGCTATCTAGGTAGATTGCCAGGTTATACATTTAGTTACTTTTTTCTGTGTTGCCTTGAAGACCTGTAAAACAACGTGGCTGCCCTGCGAACCATCTCTCCATCAGCTGAGCGAGGCACCCCCGAGACCTTTGTTCCAGGCTCTCAGCAAGCTCAAGAAAATATCTCTACCTTGGCTGCATTTGTTCCACACTTTGTAGCTTTTCTTTGTAATCAGAATTTCTAAGGCTTTTTTAAGACATTTGAGACACTCGCCTGTGCCCAGCTTCCATATACTCAGAGGAGCTGGGCAAGGTGGAAGGTACTGGTGCTCCCTTTCACCAGGTATCAGAGGAGTGAAAGATTTTTTGGGGGGGTCATAACAAAACAGGACGTCCATCTGAACACAAGGGAACTCTGCAAATGCTGGATTTATTTTTTTGTTCATTGACCAAACTGAAAAGGAAACTTGAGTTAGATCAATTCAAACTAGATTTTTTTGAAGTATTTTTGCGAGGTGAAATATTAAGCAAAATGTTTTGTTTTACTGAGAACATAAAGTCTAACTGCTCGGATACTTAACTTTGTTATTCTTTCATTATGAAGTCTGAAACAAAGCCATGTATTTAATGCCTGAATTTCCAAGAATTCCACTCCCCTATCTTTTTTTTTTTTTTTTTTTTTGCTGGGGAACATACCCAAGAAGTTCAGTCCAAGCTAATATAATCTGATAATCTTGAAAACTTCATTTTTTAGTAAATGGTTGTTTCACCTTAATATTTCTGGCTGGTTTTCTTACACTGAGCACCCAATCCAATGGCCCCAAGTGTTGTCTCTGGCACCATGCCCCATGTGAAAGGTCTGGGTGAACTGACATTTGTGTTGCCAAGCATGACTTCGGCTTGAAGAGCAGCAGGTCCTTCAGGACGGTTTCCAGTGACAACTCCGGGCAGCTTCCCAGACACCAGGAGTTTTCTGAGTAACAGAAGGACTAAAAAATGTTGAGAGGGACAAACTTTTAGGCTCTGATCTACGTAACCATCATAGTAGAAAGTTCATGTGTTGCATCGCATCCAATCTGTAGCAGGGCATCTTATTTTGCTAGCCAAGTGTGATACCAAATAGAATTTAAAATGAAAAAATAAAAATAAAAGACCTTAAGCCCTGGCTCAGAAAACAGGTACGAAGTTCCTTCAACTTGGCCCTAGTTAGGAGAGCACTTAAATGTGTTCCTAACCATAAGCATGTACTTGAACCTACTTAAACTGGACCTAAGCAAGCCCTTGAAAATGCTTATGTACTTTCCAGAGCTCAGTTCATTGCTGTCCAAAAGGTTCCTATGGATGCTGTTGCCTCCTTGGGTAAAGAGAATGAGCCTAGTGCACAGTTTCCAGAAATGTAAAAACTATAATTAAATAAAATGACAATAATTGGATTTATCTCATCTAAATATTCTTTGGTGTGAAATCTCCCATCTGTACGTGGGTGAAAGGATTTCTTTCATCTTTGCATAAAAACCAAGAAGCTAAAAAAGTGAGAAAGTATAAATGTATCTTTCAGCTGCAAGTGTTGTACTGAGTTGGCAGTTCTTCTGCAGCTGAAAAGATGTTGAATATTACTATATTGTAGTGTACACATTAGTAGAATATTATACAAAAACAGTGTTCGCTGTTCTCCATTAAATAGAGGTATATATGCATTTAAATAGGCACATCATGACTTGGGTTTATTGCACCAATATTTTATTTATTTATTGCAAGCTTATTTTTACTGCTGACAAATATTTTCTGTGTAGTTTGAAATTCAAAAGAAATAGTCACAAACAGTCATTAATGTTTAAAGTCACAGGTTATTATTTAGTGTAGTGCTAGTTATATTATACATTATGCATTAAATACTTTTCGGTGGTACACTTATTAAATACAAATTGAGGCAAACCAATCCCTCAGTGGGAACCAACCTGCCAAATAGCTGTTTTCTTTTTACTTTCAATCTGACATACAAATGAAGATCTTCTGGATTTCAAAGCTGGTGCTGTTTCCTCCCCCCTGCTCTGTTTTCAGTGTGGATTTCCAGGGCTATGGGGACTTGTTAAGGAAAGATCAAACATAATATATATATGTATTAATGCGTGAAACAGATATATTTACCTCACAGGGACATTGAGAATTAATTAGTCGCTGATTAGAAAGCGGCGGAAAATGAAAACCACTATCTAAGCACTCGATACTATTTTTCCTTTGAATCCACAGCTGAAAATGAAGCTGGTCAGAGACAGTGTCATGGGACACATCTGCACCACTCACGGTCTGGGCTAATCGGGGTGCAGCCTCCGCACAGCCTGGCAGCAGCTGGTTGCATGCCTGGGTGTGCTCTGTGCAGTTGATCTGATTGAATTTGCTTGCTTAGACTGCTTCGGCGTTATATTTTTAATGGAGTCGGTCGGTGCCTTGAGCCTCTGGCTGTGTTGCAGGTGTCCCCAGGTGAGTTTGGCGGTGGAGTGGCTCGACCATGGTCAGCGTGTGCGGTCACTTGTTTTGAGCATGGGAACAGCCTGGGGACCCCGCAGGCTGCTGGTGTGCCCGGATCCTGGCAACGCAGGCACTGCAGGAAGAGGGTAAGAGCAGAGCAAGTATGAAGTAATGGTTCCCGTCAACAAGCCCCAGCCCCTACTGGTGTTCGGCTCAGCGACTTCCCAAGCCAGATGTTGTGTCTGTGTGCTTAACCATCCGCAGAGGATTTAGTTTCTGTGGATGTCCTCATTCTTCCCTCAAATCTAGGTAAACCCTCATCACCCATGGGGCAATGCTGCAAGGAGCTTCCAGATGTTTTTTGGAGAAGACCATCTTCCTTGTTTTTTTTTTTTTTAACCTGCCATCCGCCAGTGTGATGCCACTTTGTTCTTGTGCTGTGGAAGGCAGTGAGCCACCTTTCCCTGCTCCTGAGTATATAGACCCTTATCACATCTCCTCCCAGTCATTTCTCTCCCAACATGAGATGCAAGTCAAAGCCAATTCAGCTGTTTCTCGTATGGGTTAATTTTTCTGACCTCCCCTCTAAGGGCAAGAAGGAGGACCCGGGTAACT
>NW_010102853.1:0-1472 GCF_000699245.1 Pterocles gutturalis
AGAGGATGGAAGCCATCCTGAATTGTAATTCCGGGGTGTCCAGATCTCCACGATGTGCCCCAGACTGCAGGTGATGCCACAGGTGGTTGCTGTGCCCGGAGCCCGCCGTGGTCTCACTTTTTGTAAGGCGCAGCCAAGATCAGGTTATTTTTATGCCCATCCTTATGTTCTTGGCCCTGAAATCCTGAACTGGTTGAATGAAGAAGCCAAAAATCCCAGAAATGTGGGGAGGGGACCCAATTTCACTGCAGATTCCACTGCAGCTATTTTGGGGTATTTTGGGGTTTTGGGGTTTTTTTTAATTGTTGTTGATGGGGGGTTTTTTTGGGGGGGTCCAGGGTTTAAACATTCCTATGGACCTGGATCTGAATATTTTTCGGGACCTGGACCCTTGTGGTCCATTATGATGTGAATGGGGTGGGGGCGGTGAATGAGAAGGTGGGTGACCCACCCCGTGTCCTCTCCCCGCTCCCTGCAGTCTCTAGAAGACCTGGAAGACCAAAAACGGAAAAAAAAGAAAGAGAAGATGGGTTTCGGCTCCATCTCCAGGGTCTTCGCCCGGGGGAAGCAGCGGAAATCCCTCGACCCCGGTCTCTTCGACGGTACGGCCCCCGACTACTACATCGAGGAGGACGCGGACTGGTGACCCCCCCACGCCGGGAGCCTCTCCCCAACCTCACCGTCACCGATGTACATCCCCCCCGCCCCGCCTGTGGACGTCTGCCCTGGTGTCTTGGGAGCGATGCAGCTGTGTCGTCACTTTGGGTTTTTTCCCCTTTTTTTAATGTCTTTTTTCACCTTTTTTTTGTGGGTTTTTTTCCCCCTTTTTGTGTTTTTCCCCCTTTTTGTGTTTTTTCCCCCCTTCTTGTGGTTTTTCCCCCCTTCTTGTGGTTTTTCCCCCCTTTTTGTGTTTTTCCCCCTTTTTGTGTTTTTTCCCCTTTTTGTGTTTTTATTCCCCCTTTCTTTTTGTGTTTTTCCCCCTTTTTGTTTTGCCCCCTTTCTGTGTTTTTTCCCCCTTTTTGTGGGTTTTTTTCCCCCTTTTTGTGTTTTTCTCCCTTTTTGTGTTTTTTCCCCCTTTTTGTGTTTTTTCCCCCCTTTTTGTGTTTTTTCCCCTTTTTGTGTGTTTTTCCCTCCCTTTTTATGTTGTTTTTTTTCCTTTTTTTTGGTGTTTTTTTCCCATTCCGGTGACTCTCTGTTGTCACTTCAGTTTGTCATTTTGGGTTGGGGTTTTTTGGTTGTTGTTGGTTGTTTTTTTTGTTTTCTTTCCTTCTTCTTTTGGACAAAACTTGAAACTTGAAGGACTGCTGTGTCTCTGTAAATACCAGAAATCTCGTGCACTTTGTGCTTGTGGCGTCTCTTGTCCAAAACCCGCTGTTTTCCGGAGCCCAGCCCGCGGGATGTCCTCGCTCGGGGACGAAGGGACCTGCCCAGCTGAGGGACCTTAGAGAGAAAACACCCAATGATACGGAAAA
>NW_010102853.1:1569-1786 GCF_000699245.1 Pterocles gutturalis
TCCTGCCCAAACCCCGCCGAGGCGACACGGGCTGGTTGTAACGACTGCCGGTCTGGAAATAAGTGTTTTAACGTTTCCTTTTTTTAATTTTTTTTTTTTTAATTTATGCACAAACCCAGAGGAGCTATTCTAACTAAATTATTGCAGAAGTTTTTTTTGGGAATTTTTTTTTTTTTTTTAATATTTTCCCATGTTGGTTGGGATGGGGCGGGGAGGA
>NW_010102853.1:2194-2456 GCF_000699245.1 Pterocles gutturalis
CGGGGTGATTTTTGAAGCACAATTGGAGCTTGTGCTTCCAAATTCCCCGAAAATGCCCCAAAAGCATCCCCGGTGCGGTGGCCGTGTCCCCCCCCCACTAACGCACCGCGCTCTGCTTCTGCCAAGACAAGTACCTTACGCTTTAACGCTTACGATATCATTTGAAGCTCTTAAAAAAATGTATTAAGATTTTATTTAATGATGCTACAATAGTGTATTATTTTTCTGAATTCCCATCCGCGCGCCCTGGTTGGAAAAAAAA
>NW_010102853.1:2488-3097 GCF_000699245.1 Pterocles gutturalis
TTAAATCACCCAACAAAACCGCCGATGCCCTCGCTCTGTGTTCCCACTATCGGGGGGATGCGGAGGGGCCGCAGGGGGATCGGTCCCCCCAGGTCTGGGCTGGCGGGGCAGGGTTTGCCCCATGGCATTTTTCTCTGCAGAGAGACATTTTTATATGTTTTGTTGGTTTTTTGGGGGTTGTTTGTTTTTGTTTTTTTTTTCTCCTTGTGTTTTTATAATTTAAGCTCTAAGCCACCAGAACAGATGAGCGATCTCCTTGTAAAAAACCTTTTTATCGAGTTTTTTCCTTTGCATTTCAGCTTTTTTTTTTTTTTTTTTTGTAAATTAGGAAATAATTCTAAAAATTACTAAGAGGATGATTTATTTAAAAGAGAACTTCGAGAAAATAGCATTATGAATTATGGGTTAACATTAGATTTAACATTTCCCCACGTTGAGTGGGGGAGAATCCTTGAAGGCATGGATGCAAATATAAAATTATAAAAAGATCTAAATAAAGCTTATTTTAAAGTAACGGCTGAACTCCGCGCGATTTCATTGCTTTGCCTGATGGAGATCCTGGGCTGACGCCGGTGGTGGCACGTGGGTGTCACTGTCGTGCAAACTGGG
>NW_010102854.1:0-5508 GCF_000699245.1 Pterocles gutturalis
TCTATGATTCTATGATTCTATGAAACTGGGTGTACTGAAGAAAAAAAAAAAATTGCTCTAGGTTATAAAACTTTACTGGTCAGTAATCACTGGTATAAGAAAATTAACTAGTGTGGGTTTGCTTTATTTTATTTTCTAATATAATCAGCAATTAAAGTTCTGTTTTAATCTTCTTTCTTCTTTCCCCCCCCCATTTTTCTGTATCAGAATACACCGCCTTAATCCCATTCATATTATACATTCTTATACAGAATATGTGAAAGATTACATGATTTATTTTAAAACTGTTCAAATTGTATTCAGTGGTTACATTTCTGGTTGCTCTGAAGGGAATTACAAAATTAGTTTGAACAGTGCAGATGATTTCTATTTTATCTTGCTTTTTCTTCCTTGCACTTCTCATTTGTTTTAGTAGTTCAAGAGAGAAGACAAACACAAATTGTTCCTAACCAGTTCATGAATTCTGCCCCTGCTGCTAATCGCTCAATTACTGCTTTAGGCAGGAATTGCTTTCTAGTTTCAGGTTCATTGCTACCTCAGATTCTTACAGATTTCAGGGTTAGCAAGAAAGACGTCTAGTAAAAAGTGATCTCTTTGCTGTAGCTGTTATGTTAGAAAGTAAGTACCTCTAAAGGCAAGGAAGATTTTGTATTGGTGTACTACCAATATTTATTTTGGTGTAATACCCCAAGAAAAACTTTTCCATCTGAACCTTCTCTGACAACAGAAAATTATGCTGGATATCGGCACTCAGATACACAGATATTACACTACCCTACTTTTTTTTTTTTTTTTTTTTTTTTTTAATCACCGTCAGAGAGACCTGTTTTTCTACTGTATTAGCAAAACCTCCTGTTGGAGGTTGGACTTCTGCCCTACAGAACCTGACACAACCTTCTTGTCAGGTTAGAGAAAACCCTCTGAGCACCTGGGAGAAAGATGGATCCTGAACAATACCTATCACTGCTGTGCCTGAAGAGGGAATAGTCTTTCCAGAGAGTTTTTTAACAGTTGTCTTCTGCAGGTTTTATGTGGAGGGGATAAAGTAATCTTGGAAGTTGTGATACACCGTTAATGGTATCATATTTTATACTGCTCCTCACCTAAACTTATTGCTTTGAATTTAGGAGGACATAAAATAAAACCAATTAAAGGTAATGAAGTTTTTATTATTTTATGCACTTCAAATAGAATTTGAAGACCTTTGCCAAGATTTTTTACACGCTATAAAAAATGTGTAAAGGCGGTCTATACCCTAAAGAACTCACATCCTATAAAACAAAACCAGGGCTAGCAAGTGTAATCAAAGTTATTTTCCAGGTGAGGAAGCTCAGACAGAAGAAAACAGAATTAATTCCCAAAGTCACATGGAAAATTCTGAAATAGACGGGAATGATATGCAGATCAGAATGAGCTACTTAAAGTATGTGTCCTCCTCAGGTCAATGTTCAAGGAAGCTTGTTGACAGAATTTCCTTCTACAAAATAATAGTTGAATAATTGGACATAAAATCCTTAAAATTGTAATGAAAACTTACATTGAGATATGGAAACAGATAGTGAGTGAGAGGACATTTTTTTACCTTTTTGCTCCTTTCTGGGTAGAGCCACTGAACATTAAATTGACACTGTGGTCTGCAACATCCTTCCTTACTGTTCTTCCTGTTGCAAGGTCCTGCTGAGTTTTCCTGCCCTGCTGTAACCTACAAATAGCCCTATACGAACACGTACTTAAACAGCACGAACAGCACTTTTTATCTCTCATCAGGCTTTGTAGTATTTAACCTTGAAAAATCTCATCATTGCAGCCTATTTGAGGCAAAGTGAAACGTCAGCTATGAAGCAAACATGGTGACAGGATGAACTGTAGGTTGGATTCAGAGGAATGTGGTCTAGATGATTTTCCCTCTAGATATATTCAACCATATGCAAAATAATATTACATGCAAACGTGTATTTATATAACTATACACATAACAAGCTTAAGAAACAAAGAGTTTATCTTACATCAATTAGCAACTAAGCGTAGTGCATTTCAGTTAAAGGCAGTGGAGTACAAGAAAGCTAAGTGTGATAGTAATAAAATTTGGTAATATAAAGTCCTCACTGATTTTCTTTATCTAACTTCCACTGATTTCAGTGGGTTTTTAATGTATTTGTCTTCTCATAACACAAGCAACATAGTATAGGAGTCTGAAAAAGTAACTTATTTAATCAAAATAACATAAAATGCTGGTTTGCATCAAATAAGGCCTCACTGAGAAAACAGCGAAGTACACAGTTAAGAAATTTTCTACCTCAGCTAACATTTAATCGTGGTATTCATTTTAATAGGGTTTAGATGTGGGACTAAATAGTATCATGATTAAAAAACGTTCTACTGAGTTACACTGAGAGCAAATATCATTGAATGGGTTTCTTTGAGACAGTTGTTATAGCTGCATTTCACTTTTTTTAGTCTAAGAGATGGAATCAAGTTTGTAATTTTCTTATTAGCTGCAGTGATGTATTTATATTGAAATATTTAGAAGAGAATTTATCCGAATATCTTGAAACTACAGACAGATCAAATCTTATTCTTGTGTTTTGTTATTAACCAATTGTAAAATTCTTAAAGTACTAGCAGATAATAATAAAATAAAAAAGCGGTATGTGATAGTATTTGATGATGCAGCAAATTGCAGCTAACACAGAATCTGTTCATTGTTTTGAATCCTCACAGAAAAAAGGGTGAGGAGTAAGAAAATAAGACTTTACTAAAATAAATTCAATTTTTTTTAGTGGACCTTTTTATTTGTCTCCTTATTTTACCATTTTTCTCACTGTTGCTACCAAGAATGGTGACAACAAATGCTGGTTTTGGCTGGGATAGAGTTAATTTTCTTCATAGTAGCTAGTATGGGGTCATGTTTCAGATTTGTGCAGAATATAGGGTTGATAACACAGACAGGTTTTAGTTACTGCTGAGCAGTGCTTACACAGTCAAGGCCTTTTCTGCTTCTCACCCTACACCACCAGCGAGTGGGAGGGGAGTACACAAGAAGCTGGGAGGGGACACAGCCAGGACAGCTGACCCCAGCTGACCAAAGGGGGTATTCCATGCCATATGACATCATGCTCAACAATAAAAAGATGGGGGATTCCGCTACTCTGCGACTGCCTGGGCACAGGTCTTTTGGTGGTGAACAATTGTTTTCATTTGCATTACTTGTTTTCTTGGGTTTTATTTCTCTATTTTTGTTATTTTCATTATCATTATAATTATTATTATTATTGTTATTATATCTTTCAATTATTAACCTTTTTTTTAATCTCAACTCATGAGTTCTGTCTCTTTTATCCTTCTGATTCTCTCCCTCCATCCTACTGAGGGAGAGTGAGTGAGTGAGTGTGTAGTGTGTGATTGCCAGCTGGGTTAAACCATGACACAACACTAAGAATACTAAAGAAGAGAGTGCATTATGTAGAAAACAAATAGCAACAGCTGTTTTTAAAGCAGGCGTCCATGACTAGAGTAAATGTCTCACTAAGATGGTATTAAAGTGGCAGAAGGGATCAGGAGATCGTTTTTCTTTTTAACTCTGAAAGTATTTTCTGCTCTATGTTGTTGCTGTTCTAACAAATATGTAAGACCCCAAACACAATCTTGAAAAAAAGATGTGGAAATTAAAAGTCTGCCTTGGTTAACTTTCTTCTCTAATGGCTGATAGCGCTGAGCCATGCAACCAGCTAAACATATTATATAGTACAGTATGACACAAATTTGGAGTGGAAAATAAATCCACTGTAGTTCAACAAAGGAGTTCTTATTAACTGTGTGACTGAAAGTAAAGGGGGAAAAAAATTCCAAATCTTGAGAAAAAATGAAGTGTTGAATAGAAATTGCTTTTTGTAGTTGTTCCCAGCATGCACACCATAACAGAAAAGCTTGAAATTAAAATAAATAAATACAGCAAGCAAATACTCATTTTAAAATAAAACCACAGTGGGGAAGTAATTGCATTAAATAGTAACAGTGGGTTCCAAACAAAGATATATAGGATCAATCAAACCGTTTCCTGCGCAGTTGGTATAGATCACAGGCAACAATGAGATAGAGCCAAAGAAGTGAATCACTGACAATGCTGCATAGATCAGGTTGTATCCTCCCATGGGCCAATTGCTATAAGAGAATTTAATTGCATATTAGAAAAGCCCAAATATTCCTTCAACTTGAAGAAAGCATTGTAGCCTTGACTGTCGTAGACCACCCAGTGAATTCTTAGACACACTTGCTTTCTCTATGGTTCGATGGAAAGCAAGTCCCAAGTAATGATACCATGAGATCAGAGAATGGGAAGCAATATTCTTAGAATAAAAATCTTTCCTTACAGAAGTCTTGTCTTTAAGCAACATGTATAAACTCTGAAGATTTCATCTTGTAGTTTATGAAAAGTATTAAGAATCTGAGACCTCATTTAGTCATAAAATGTACATTGTTTATGAACTGATAATGAGCAGCAGAATCCTTTTGACAACGACCCAAATCCATATCAAACTGGCAAAACTCCAAGACCTTGTTGGTCCTGTTTTAGCAGATTTTCTGGTGTTTATAATGCACTGATCACCATTATCGACACTAATGGATTGTTTTGTTTAAGACATATAAATAAATCTACATGGAAAGGGATGGGAAGTTTGTTCTTGCTGGGAAGGTCACTTCTCACATATACTGTATACTGGAGCCCTGGATAATCAGAGATTCAGAATCCAAGTAGTTAGCCAGTGTACATATCCCACAGAGCATCTCACTGCAGCAGCAATAACCAAGCGAGTTAGTTTGAAACTAGCCTAATAACCTGTGCATAAGTTATGGTTACTGCAGTGACTTCTGGTAAAGAAGCCTCATTTCTTCACATCTGCATAATTCTCAATTAAACATACAACACACCAAAAAAGCTAAGACCTTATTTCTTTGTCAAAATATAAATCTAGAAATGTATGCAACTTGTATATACCTGTTTAATTCTTATCAGCCTTTTCATTCTTCCCCTGTAACTGTTGTGAGATATCTTTTACCCTGTTTGACATTAGAAAAACATAAATATTTTTCCAACCTTCTAGAACTTCCACCGGAGTTGAAGATCTATCAGGATTAACCAAACGGGTGTTCTCTAAGACAACTCTTAAGTACAAATTAGCAGAGCTTGTTTGTGCATAAAAAAGCTGAAAAAATGTTTTGTGTATTTGTGTCATATTCCAATTTCTGTGGCATTTGAGTCAACACTGATACTTTTGGCTACCATTGTTTAGTACTCAGCCATGCTTCACATGTTTTACAACAAAGTTTGTAAATTAACTGTTCTGTCAAGCGCACAAAGTTTAAAGTAGAAATTTTATAACATATATCCACATGCTTTTGATATTTAATACCTAAGGAAGGCATAAGAGCTTTTGTAGAGAAGTCTAAGTTCAAGGTAGCTTATACACTTATACTTTTTTATAAAGATCACAGAATCACAGAATCACA
>NW_010102855.1:0-32350 GCF_000699245.1 Pterocles gutturalis
GCTCACCACCTGATGACCAAGGCCCAGCTTCTTCCTGGCTAATGACCCTGGAGCAGGGAAATTCCCAAAACTACAATCCTGGAAAAGAGAGAAGAGCCCGAGAGAGAGGGAGAGAGCTTCCGTATAGCCCCTCATAACATACTGGGCATGATGCGTATGATATGGAATATACCATTGGACAATTTAGGTCTCAATCCTAAACCTGAGGTCGAATTCTAGGCTAGTGATTGGGGCTGTGCTCCCTCCCATTTTCTCCTGCACCTGCAGACACTGGCACAGTGTGAGACACTAAAAACTCCTTGGCTATCCTGGCAGCAACTATAAACACCAGTATGTTGTCAGCCTTCTTCTCAGCACAAATTCAACACATAGCCTCATACAAGCTACCAAGAAGAAAATTAACTCTATCCCAGCTGAAACCAGGACACTTGTTCCTTCTAATGCATGTATTTGCATGCTTATAAGTTTACTACCCAAAAAACACATGCAAGCCAAGTCACATTCACATAGATGCTATTAAATACTGAGCACACTGGTGGGTCTTGATCTATGCAAGCCAAGTCACATTCACATAGATGTTATCAAATACTGAGCACACTGGTGGGTCTTGATCACGTGGTATTATGAATTGTAACAAATGCTTACAGACACTGTGTCAGCAATATCTCATATATACCTAGATGACATGAGATTGGAAGACATTTTTCCTTTAAATCTACCTGTAATATTACCTTTTTACTACTTTAATTCTTGTAACAAGCCTTACCTGGACACAGTTTACTCTTAAATACTTCTTTCTGTTCTCCTGATAATGGTCATTATTCTTCTTTTTTTTTTTTCTCTCTAAAGTAATTGAAGAAAATCTTCCATATTCCAGACATACCATAATTTATTTCCTAACCACGTTGAAATCCTGTTCCATTTACCAGTCCCTTGAACAACCTCTATGTCTAGCAGTCAAGGCAGACGTGGTTTGTAAGCCCCATTAAGTCCTGATTGCTTTTTTTTTCTGGGTAGGATGTGAGCACATAGTGTACTCCTGTTAGCATCTTGGGTTTCCTTCCCCTCATTGTCTCTGGGTTTTCTTCCTCTGAAATTCAAGGATATGAACTCAGTACAAATATGGGTTCAACAGCCTATGCAAATTAGACCCCCATATAATAACTTTTTTGTGTTGCAACTACGCCAAATATCAGCACATAGGCAGTTGTAGGTATGATATCAAAGAATGAAGATTCATGGAAAAAATGTCCACAGTCTTGAGATTCCCCTATTTTAAATGAAAAGTCAGCTGCGTCAGATTTCAAGATGTACCTTTCTCTCTTTCTCTGTTTCTCCCATATGCCTCTAGTCTGGGCCCTTCTGCATCACACTTGAATTGGGTGGTCCCAGAAGCCTAGAGGAGAGTATGTGATTACTCTCTTGACCTCCTATTTCCAGAAGATGACTCATGGGTCCCAACTATATTCAACTAGATGGATAGGCAATTTTTTTCTGCAAGCAAAGCCTGTTTAGAATTTGACAGGTTTTGGTGTCCTTGGCATGTGTATTTCCCACATGAAAGACCATCTAGCTCTTAATTCCTCAGAGCTAACTGATGGATTGAATATATTATACTAGAAAAAATGCATTCTTCATATTTTTTCCAGCTAAATTTCTGCTGATGTGAAATGTACTTAGCAGCTCACAGTATCCTGCACCTTATTAATGTTTGATAAACACAATATACTAAAATTCTTCAGTTCCATAATATACACTTCATATTTAAAATAACATCCAGAAAAATATAGCCTCCACAAAAAGATTATTAAGGGTCTCCAAATCAGAAAATCAGACTGTATTTTCAGTTGCTGATAGTCTTTAAAATGAAAATAAGCAAGTAAAACTAAGCTTCAAGAAAATTCCTGGGTCATGGAGACTCATTAAATATTTTATAAAAGTTGTTCCCGTCTAGACAGAAATCTGATGTAACAGTTGCATACCAGTAGCCACAAATAATCAATATGACAATTTTGGCATGGAAGCATAAAGTTGGTTGCAACAAAATCAATAACAGCATGAATCATCATGTCCTGGTATGCTAATTATGGTTCTAACTTTAACCATTAGTATCTGAATAAAATATAAGTTAAGAATATATCCTCTACAGCTGCCATTAGTAGTAAGTGCCGACAACTAATCATCAACCTTTTCTGAAAGTACTAGATGTTTTATTAATGCACTGAATCGGTAGATTTTATGAGTAGATAAAAAGTAATTCTCGTTTTAAAAAATCTTTTCACAACACTAAATCTGATAGGGTCTTAATAATGAGCTTCTATGTATTTGTATGCTTTAAGCAGCTTATACAGGAAATTTGTTATCCATTTTAGCTTAGTCAATATCGGTTCGTTGTCAGCTTGAGGCATTTCAATGTAAGTGTGATTTGGCCCCCAGCCAAGGGCAAACCCATCACAGTAAGTTATCATACAAAAAATTGTTCAAACAGCTTTTTCTTGCTGTCCCAAATACACCACGGATAGGACAGGGACAGACACAGACAAATGATTTATGTTCCTTTCTATGTAGTTAACAGCTGAGTAAAAGAGTCTAGGAAAAAAAATATCGGAAAACTCTAGATAATAAAAAATAAAACTTGTACCTGTGATGTGCAAAGCATTTGACACTGACCCACATGACACCATTGTCTCTAAATTGGAGAGACATGGATTTGACAGAAGGACAACTCAGTAGATAAGGAATTGGCTGGATGGTCACATCCAAAGAGTTGTGGTCAACAGCTCGATGTCCAAGTGGAGACTGGTGATGAGTGGAGTTCCTCAGGGGTCGGTACTGTGTTGTTTAACACCTTTGTGAGAGACATGGACAGTGGGATCGAGTGCACTCTCAGCAAGGTTACTGATGACACCAAGCTGTGTGGTGCAGTCAACACCCGTGGGGAAGGGATGCCATCCAGAGGGACCTGGACAGGCTTGAGAGCGAGCCTGTGAAAACATCATGAAGTTCAACAAAGCCAAGTGCAAGGTCCTGCACATGGGCCAGGGAAACCCCAAGCACAAATACAGGCTGGGAAGAGAATGGATTGAGAGCAGTCCTGAAGAGAAGGACTTGCGGGTGCTACTAGATGAGAAGATTAATATTACCCAGCAAAAAAAAAGCTAACCGTATCCTGGGCTGCATCAAAAAAAGCATGACCAACGGGTAGGAGAGGTGATTCTCCCCCTCTACTCTGCTCTTGTGAGACCCCACCCGGAGTACTGCATCCAGCTCTGGAGTCCTCAGCACGGGAAACACATGGACCTGTTAGAGCGAGTCCAGAGAAGGGTCACAAAGATGATCAGAGGGCTGGAGCACCTCCTGTACAAGGACAGGCTCAGACAGTTAGGTGTGTTTAGCCCAGAGAAGAGAAGGCTCTGGGGAGACCCTATAGCAGCCTTTGAGTACTTAAAGGGGACCTACGGGAGAGATGGGGAAGCACTCTTTATCAGGGAGTGTAGTGATAGGACAAAGAGTAATAGTTTTAAGCTGAACGAGGATAGATTTAGATTAGATGTTTGAAAGAAATTTTTTCCTGTGAGGGTGGTGAGGCACTGGAACAGGTTGCCCAAAGAAGTTGTGGATGCCCTGTTGCTGGAAGTGTTGAAGGACAGATTGGATGAGGCTCTGAGCACCCTGGTCTAGTGGGAGGTGTCCCTGCCCATGGCAGGAGGGTTGGAACTTGATGATCTTTAAGGTCCCTTCCAACCCAAACCATTCTATGATTCTATGAGTGCATGATGTATAATGTATTCACCCAGCTGCTGAAAGAAGTAATTTATAATCTCACAATTTGTGACTTCGAATATGATATGGTTTAAAAGCAAGTTTTCCCTATGGTCATTCTTGGAGTTTTATCTTGAATTCTGTGTATGCAAGAAAAAAATATTTTATCCATTCTCATATGTATAATCACATATGTTTAAAAAAAGGAATAATTTACTTTGTTAGAAGACTATAACTATGGTTCCTGTTGTAGTTTTGATCCTGGCTAGTGGCCAAACACCCCAATAATTGCTTGCTCACCCTCTCTTCTCCCCACTTCCGGGATACACAGTGGTGCTGCTCACCACCCAATGATCAAGGCTCAGCCTATTCCCAGCTAACAATCCCAGAGCAAGGAGAGTTCTGAAACTGCAGTCCCAGAATGGAGATAAGACCCTGAGTGTCTGAGAGACCAAGACGACCCTGAGAGAGGAGCGACCCAGAGGGAGACAACCCAGAGAAAAAGAGAGTACTTCTGGACAGAACCTCATCTACACAGTGGGCATGAGGCGCATGATATGGAATATACCATTGGACAATTTGGGTCCCAATCCTAAACCCGAGCTCAAATCCTAGGCTAGTAACTGGGGCTGTGCTCCCTCCCAGCTTCTCCTGCACCTGCAGACACTGGCACAGCAGAGAAGCTGAAAAGTCCTTGACTGTCCTGGCAGCAACTATAAAAATCAGTACGTTATCAGCCGATCAGTGCAAATGCAAAACATAGCTGCACACTAGCTACTGTGAAGAAAGGTAACTGTGTCAGCTGAAACCAGTACATTATGATACAGTTCTGGTAGTCTGAAGCAAAGTTTGTCTTGCAGATTTTTTTTTTTTTTTTTTTTAATGACAGGTAACAGTTACCTGTTTTCCCCTATTTCAAAGACAGCTTGTTGGGTCTGTAACTATTGTGGTGCAAGTGGCTGAGCTGAACAAGAACATAGGATCATCTCTAGGGAGCTGGAGAGGGTGATGAAATATTTGGAGAAAAGGAAGTATGCAGCAGTACAGCATAAAACGATCTAGAAGTTACACTGGCCCACAAACTTCATACTGGTCAAACAATAGCGATGTGCTATTGTTTCAAGAGAAATCAATGTCACTCTGACAGGTTTAAAGATATAAATGTTTTATGAGGAACAGTGAGGTGTCATGCCATTCTTCTAGATGTTGGTGAAGCTTCAGCCAGGAGATAGGTCCTAGTATACCCAAAGAAAAATTAGAAGTATCTGGGAGGCTAATACTAATCTCAGGTATATAAAATTATCTGAAGTTTTTAAAACATGAACTTTGAAGAAAAACTGAAGAAACTGGAAATTTCTGCTGTGAAGAAGATGAAGCAGTGACATGAAAGAAGTCTTCCAGCATGTAAAATTTTATTATTACATCAAAATAGTGGTCAGTTCTCCTCTATGCTCACTAGGAGTAGGACAAGAAGATTTCTAATTTGCAAAGGTATAAGACATTAGGAGAGGCTTTCTGCCTGTAAAAATAATGAAATGCTGTATCAATACAACAACAGTTTTTGGTTCACTTTCACTTCATGTTTTTAACAATATTTATGTAAGTCTGTCATGGATGGTGAAGACGCACTTGATTTGACTTTGTAAATAAAGAAAATGAAAATAAGAAGGATCTAAAAAAAAAAAAAAAACCATGCCAGATTTATGATGTAGGCCCTGTTTATAGACCCTGAAAAATACACAGAATCCACAGCTAACAGAATGCCGAACATCTATATGATGAAATACACAAACAATGGCATTGACACTGGAAATTTTTATCAAAATTATTACAATTGAGTCAATCTGGCAAAAAGTGTTAAGTGTACCTCCAAAAGACATATTATTAAGTAGTTATTTTAACATATTGGAGTGAAAGACATATCTCAAAATGTCTATGTTTGTTCCAAATCACCAACAAACCTCTGCATGTCTTGTTTGCCATGAAAAAAAAATCCCAAATCTGTTAGCTAGTGTGATAAACACATACACAAAGAATTATAATGGACTGTCCATTTTGTTTATATATCTAAGCTAAGGGGCCTCCATCAAATTCATGAAGATCTTGAAGTAAATAAAATACTAATACCATGAAGATATTATCTTCCACATACATATTTGCTAAGAGTAACCTTTTTCCATACCTGCAATTATCTTACTCTAAACTGATTGTTGTTGACATATGTAATTAATGCTTACAAAAGGACAAACCAGGAATTAAGGCAGACAGCAATTATCTGAAGTGTAATGTCTGCCAGATTAATGTTGCTGTAATGAATGTTCATTGTGTATTAAAAGTGCATGACAACTACAAGAAGAGCCCTTGAAAAGCTATTTCAGAGGAAAAATTAAGATTATTTGTATCTAATAGAAAAAAAAAAAAAACAGACTGAAGAGGCTGCAACTTACAAGTTAATTTTTATTTCTCATCTAAGGATTAATTGGACCCTGGATATCAACATGTCTCTTTGCCAATAGACTTCTCTATTTATTTAGATTGTGCTGCACCAGGACATGACCTATGTCTATTAAAGTCAGTGGAAGGACTTGCTTTCACTGAACAGGGTTTAGACTCATGCTTCTGATAGGCTCTTGCTGGCTGCATAGAAAATGATGGTATGCTTAATTGTCTGATTTCTGTTGGTTTCATGCATATCCTACATCTTATTGCCAGGGCCTTTCTTTTGGCCGGGATTCTGAGAAGCTCAAAAAAGATCCTTTAAATAGATAAGGACTTAGCAGTTCATTCACACCTGCCCTCTTCTGTTCTTCAAAATAATAAAAAAGTAATAAAAATAGAAAAACTAACAAAAATATTCTGAAATATATGGCATTTTCTTCAAAATTACATATATGCAATAGAACGGCCAGCTAGATAGAGGAACAGTGAAAATCACTATTGTATATCCTTAAAGAAGTAAAGAAAACTAAAGAAAAGAATAAGTGCATTGCATTAAGGATTGATAAATACTTCTGACCATAAGGAGAAAATATGATTGACAAAATAATTGGTTTAATTAAAATTGTTTCAGATCATTGATACATATAAACAGTACATAATAGTAGCATATGCTGCTAACACCCACCCCCTCTGACTGTGGGCACAGGGGTTTTGTTCATGCCCATGTCCAGACACCCAGACCTGCCTTGAGTTAAGTTGTAGGTGTCCCTGTGCCCACACCTGTCTCCTGCTGTACTGGTTTGTGGGTTTCCTGGGAAGACCTTGAACCTAAACTGTAAGGAGCCTTGTCTCCAGCTGTGCCTCCTGCCTTTCCTGAAGGCTTGGGCTCACGTTGGACTTGACTCGCTACCTCACCTTGTCTGGGAGTGACAATGGACCCTGTCTCTCTCAGCACCCTGCCCTGATGTATCATCAGGGAGGGTACTGCCCGACTCATGCCATACCTGCTCTCAATTCCCACCTCATCCTCCCTCATGGGTCAACCTGCTTTTTGCTCTTCCCTGGCACAGACGTGTTCTGTGGGTGCTTTTTAAAAACTTCAAACCTCAGATTAGTATTTTTTGCCATCACCTTGCATTCATATGAATGAAGTTGCAACACAAATACTGCTATGTATCTCAGCTGCTTGTAAATTCCACAGAGAGACATGGCTTCACAAGCAAGCAAGTTTTCAGATGTGACTAGAATGGAAATACAATGAAATAGCTGCTGCATGGTTGTTGTGGTGCAGCAGTCGCAAGAAAGTACTCATTGAACTTTGTCAAAAATTAGAAGCTACACAGCTCAGAGTTGGTTTATCATAGGATGGAGTTAGAGTTCTTAATGATACTCTAAAATCACAGAATTTTTGAAGTTGTGAGGAACCTCTTGAGATCCTCTAGTCCACTCTCCTGTTCAAGCAGGGTCAGCTACACAATTTACCCAGGTCAATGTTCAGATGGCTTGTGTATATCTCCAAGGGTAGAGACTTCACAGCCTCACTGGACAGCCTGTGCCAGTGTTTGGCCACCTTCACAATAGAAAAGTCTTTTTTCTTGTGTTCAAATGGAATTTCTCACTTCTTAATTTGTAACCATTTCTCTTGCCCTGTTTGGGGGCACTACCAAGAAGAGTCTGGTATGAATGGAACATGCAGCATGTAGCCTGGCATTCACGGAGCATGAATGGAAGAATTCCTTTGAAAGGAGCCCAGGCAGAGCTGCCAGGAGCATGACGACTGTTTGTTTCCATAAGCAGAGACTAAGACAGGAACTTTTTTGAACTTTAAATCGATTGTTCCTATGTTATCGCTTTTTAAAAAAAATTAAGACATATTGTCAAGAAGCTTGGATGTTAGTGGGACTCCATAGAAACCAACAAGGTTTTTTAAAATCAATCAGTGAGTGTAACACACAGAAAAATAGTTGTTTGACAAGTAAAAAATATCAAAGGTATGAATTAGTTTGGTGTGTTTATAGTTTTGAGTGTCATTATCAATGTTGGAACTTGATTCAGCAAATGATTGTCTGTAACCATAGAATCATAGAGTGGCCTGAGTTGAAAAGGACCTTAAAGATCATCTAGTTTCAATCCCCCTGCTGTGGGCAGGGTTGCCAGACACCAGATCAGGCTTTCCTTATAGGGCTGCCCCCCTACAAGTCAACACTAAGAAGACAATGCCCAATGGAAATATTTTTTAAGCTACTTACATACTGTGAAACTACAACTCTGCAAATGATAACTATTAAAGTGGAAACATTAATTTTATCAGCCTCCCATATTCACGCTGTTCTTTCTTCACCATTTAAGATTGTGGTAATTTGTTATGTAGCACTGATCTGATACAGTATGTTTGATGCAACTGCAAGCTCCATGCTGTTTCCTCTTAATAGACCTTAGAAGCATCTCCATGGGTATTCAGATGAGCTTTCTCAGCAGAACGGCTGACAGGGCTTCAACAAGCAAAATAATTTTTTTTCTTTGTAGCATCATATTTAGCACTGCTCAGTGCGTGGTAACTGGGCTAAAGCTAATGCCATCTAAGCAGCAGTAACTACATGTTGTGGAGTCCTCTGTGCAGCAGCTGCCGAGCAGTCCTGAAGGTGGACTGGAACAGCCTCAGGATCACCTGTACCCTAAAGTGCTGCTTCTGCCTTCCCTGCATGTCTTGTTGAGCAGATTGGAGAGGGGAATGAGATTCTTCTTTTTATTTTTACACTTCAGTGTGCTTCTCTCACCCGGCAAGCCACGTATGAAATTGCATTAAGTATAAATCATGAAAAACTGTTTGACTACATGAACAAGTTGTTATTTTTCTCTTTCTGAACATACAGGCTAGGTCATTACTGAAACTTAGTTACATTCATGACTCTGGAAATATTTGTGGTTCCAGACATGACAAGCTGGACAGTTTAATGCCTTCATGGAATTCAGTTTTGAAAGCAAGATCTTCCAGATATATCCAGTGTAGTAACTACAAGGATAACAGGGTACATCTCTCAATAAAATATTATTTTTTTAAATGAGATTTCTTAACTAGGTAATTGCACCTGTGATGCATGTGCATAAAAGAAAAAAAAGCAATTATATGCCAGTAAATAAGCAAGATTTTACATTCTGTCAGAAAAGGTGGATTTGGCATGAGAACAATTTCTGCTTCATCAGAACAACAATAGATTTCTAGTTATCTGCACCACTGTGTAAAAGTAAAAAAAAAAAAAAAAAAGTTTGGAATTTTAAAGAAACTACATTATGATGTTGCAGTTATAATTTTGATTTTGTTTTCTTTTTCATTTTACTCTTCCTCAGTATTAAATCTTTGCAAAACAAATCCAAATTACAAATAGATCTTTATCTTGTAGCTTTCTAAAAATCCCACTGAGCAAAGACATCTATTTGAATACCTAAAATTTAGTAGTTTGAGAAGTTAGAAGGGTATATTCAGTTGTTCAGTCATAGTCTAATAAATTTTGAAGTAATCTGCTTTTAGTGGGCTATTTTTACCTTAAGTAAAAGATAACACCATTTTCCAGAGGCTATGGAGTTAATAGTAACTATCATACTGAGAAAACCCATTCACCAATAAATCCACTTTTGCAATTAAAACAAGACATACATGAATTCACTCTTGCAGAGCTATCTAATCTGTGCGTGCATCCACTACCAGAGACAGGAATCCTGGGGTAGATTTGAAATTAAACTATGCACACTTTTTGTAAAGTGTGGGCTTGCAGTGTTGGAAATCAACTAACCCTAACACTTCTAAGGATACAGAACATCATCGTGGAAACGCTCTTGGCAAATGGAGGATGCAATGTTACCCTGTTACTGCCTTTACCACTGGAGACTACAGGAACTGTTTGTTCTTGGCTGTTCCTACCATTTGCTGAAGCACTCATGCTATTGTTGACTCCTCGTGCTTCCTGTGTGGCACCAGGGAGAGCAGAAAGTCTTTGGCTTCTCAAACGCCTATCCATGGTCTAGAAATATAGTTGTTTTAAGGTTGGAAAAAAAGTTTGATTATCAGTTTAGGATTATTTGAGCCTGGCTATAATTAAATGTTGGAGCTTTATTAAGTAACCCATTTAATTGCCCATTTTAAGCTGGTAGTTTTGAAGAGCTTCAATGAAGTTAAGGGAACTAATGACATGTCCCTTTAGATAACAGTGAGGATCTTAGACTAGCATTTAGACAAATATCTTATTTTTCAACTTTTCAGAACATTGCGTAGTGCATGATCTCATTTCATCAAAAAATGAATTGTATAGCAGTTTATTTTTGAAAATCAATGTGTTGTCTAGATACCTTTCTAGAGAATAGATATTGAGCCATAGCAATAATGATCAGATGTTCATCCACATCCCAGTTGCTGTTTTGAATTTTTCTAAAATCCCTTTGTCTGCAGATTTGTTTTATTAAGAGTTGGGACCTGGTGTTGACTATAACTATACTCCTTAAATTCATCCTTTAGATCCAATGTCTTCTGGAGAGAATAATGCTAAAATTGAACCTCTTACTGCGTTGTGAAATCTCTTGGTGTTGACAGTAAATTATGATTTGGATGCACTGTGGGATCAGGAGAACAAATGATCACCAGAAGTCATTTTTACTCGTTTGGTCTGTAGTTTGGGTTTGCAAGAGGATTATAATGGTACCGCACTGAGTATTGTGTTATAAGTCTTAAACTACCACAGGACCTGGCTATGCAAGTCACACAAATACTATCAAGTAAATCTTGCAGTCCTCCAATTTTCTGATCCTATTCTTAGTTATTCTAAAGTTTCCACATTTTTTCTTTCTCTTTGTCAGGCTGCTATGCCATCACATTTTTGTGTTCTCTGTGTTCTACAAACAACATTTCTTAGAAGATTACAGTGCACTTTTTGAAAATTGAACACATATTTTGGGTTTCCTCTGGAGATGCTTAACTTTAAGTTTCTCCAAAGATACTATTGTAAGATGTTATTTATCTTAGTTCACAACACTTATGGAATTATTATTCCTGCTCATATTCAAGTAGAAATAGATGAGGAAATAAAACCAGTAGAGGTATTCACTGTGATGCTGTAGGTAAATGGAAGTGGCCAGACATTTTTATTCTAAGAGCTGCTGAATTCAGTCTAATAAAATTTTCATCTGAAATCTGATTTCAAATAATAAAATAACCCCTAGATTTCTAAAATTATAAAATTTTCCATATGTAGGAGTTACTCATCCTGGCTATGACCCTTAATAGGGATACATATTAAAATGGTTAATATTTATTATGCAAACAATAAATCAAAATGAAATCTGAATCTTTAGGGGTTTTAGTAGCAGAAACACTTCAGGAAAAAGTAAGACTCAAGACAAAAATCATCGTTCCCCAATTTTAGGATTTTCAAAATCATTAATTATCCTGATTCTATCTTATGACTGGTTTCAGAATTATAAGGCAAAATACTGGTGAGTGATAATTAGCATGCAAAGCCTCTTTCAGGCACTAGGTTCAGGCATGATCTGTTACAAGTTTTTTCTTTTTTTATAATGGTGATTGATGCAGGAATCGATATTTTAGTAGTGCTGCGCTATTACCAAATAGTGCATAGATGACCTTGCACACACTTTGCATTAGAAAAAGATTAAATGTTCATATATCTGTGTAAGTTAATCATAGGCTAACATACTTGTTGAGAATAAAAATGATGTATAGATTTTCTGACAACAGTTAAGATGTTCTGTACTTTGAAGTCTCACTTGTGAGAAATAATTTTTAATAAAGGTTTTTATAAATTGTTTTCTCCTTTGTTTTTTTCATTTTTTCACTGACTTCTATTAAAGTGCTATCTTGGTTCAGTGTGCTTTGAGTTTACATGTGAGATTGATTGCTAAGCTAATCTTTGTATCTCTCCTGCCTGCAGATACAACAGGAGCCTTGAATACTGTTGCTCTGGTCTCATACCATGTGGGTAGCATGACAGAGCAGTTTCCCAGATAACACAGACATACTTTTGAGTACTGGACTCCTCAGCCTATATTGGGAAAAGGGCTAGAAAACATGTATTAAAGCTTGACAGCTGTCTGCCAATGTGCAGTATTTTCCTGATAATCTTTTAAAAAGTGATTGTAAAAAGTACACCGAAGCCCTGGTAAAACTATCAGAGGTCACTAGACAGCACGAATTCCATTTAAACAGTTATGAAGCAGGGGATGCTCTTTCCTATATTAAGATCAAATACTTCATTAAAACCTGAGAAAAAGTGTTTTCTGAATGAGTCTATGGTTTATTTCTATTATGAGGAAAAAACTGAAAAAGAGGGTTATTTTCAGTTTTAACAGCATGAGAAATAGATCATAATACCTAATGATAAATATGAAATGCCTACCCTTACGTCAATGTTTAGTCAGCTGGACTATTCTTATACATGGTATTATTATTATTATTATTATTATGGGTAGAGCTATGTGCTACCATTTACGCCAAGCACTTTGTTTCATAAAGCAGATTCAATAAGCACAAATAATGTGAATTTTCATCAGTTATGCTGAACTATTTATTAAGGAATACCGTCTCTCAGAACATCTATGAATGTAATATCAAGCTTTTAATCAAAAAAACATTTGGATTTTTCACCTTGAAACTGGTTTCCTTCTCAATATTTTCTGCAAATGTATTCAAGAGAAACATTCAATACCACTTTAAAAGAGCTAATTTCAATGAAAAAAATTGCTTTCATCAAAAGAAAACAATGTGTTACCTTAAAACTGCGTTTTAAAATTTCTGAGACAGAAACCACCCCCCACAGTCCATTATTTTCCCTGCTTCACCAGTCATGTATAATGTTCCCTACTACAAAAGCTGACATTTACTTGGTATTATTTCTGTGACAGAAAAATCCCTAGACATTGTTATTGTGAGCAAAACCCTTTTTATTCTGACTGTTAGAGACTACATTAAGCAAACAGTAGCTTAGAACGAAGAGGAAAAAATATCTTCTTTGCACTATCATTTGAAAAGCCAAGAAAGCTTTCTCTCCTGTTACTTTTTAAAGGATGAGTCAGGATACGAGCTTCCCCCAAATTCATTTAGAGACAGTATTACTTCACCAACATTGTACCCTATACCATGATTCAAACTAGTTCAATACAATGAGGTTAATTTATTTCTTCAAATCACACAGCTGCTCCACAATTTTGTGCTCAGGGTAAGACACAGCAAGAGATGCTTAAACACTTGCATCTGTCCCTGATTAGCTATCTTGGAAACTAATTAAGCAATCAATAAACAGAACAAGTACAAGTCAATGGCATCTCTGATAACCATGCGTGGTCTTAAACCTAAAGCAACACAGTTGTCAGCAATTACAAGGAAAGCTATACCATCTTAAGGTTCATTAAGATACACTTGTACAGCTATTAAATGTCAATCTGCTAATAGATTTTGTACAAGACATAAGGTGGGTGTGGGGGATTGTCTTTAGCTTCACTATTGGATAGAGTAAATTTCACTTAATCATCAATGAGAAATACCAGATGTACTTGAGTATGTATATGAAGCACAAACAAAAACCCTTTTTCTCAAGAATAGCTGAACATTCCTGTTAAACTTATGTCAGTAGTTCTCAAGGCTTGGACTTGACGCATTTCATGTGTTGCTATGGAAGCATTATGTGTCTTCTTTGAAGAAGTCCTGGCACACAAGTAATGACGAGATTCTAAATTATTTGCTTATCTGAAGTTGTTATTTTGAGCTAAACAAAAATACAGAATTTATCATAGCACTTAATCTCATCAAGGATGTTATATGTAATTACAAGGCATAACAAGGAAAATAATAATCCCGTCCTAATTGGAGCCCTATTACTAAAATAATGACAATGATCCCACTGTACTTTGCCATTCCTTCTGCAGGATCCCATGGTGCTTTGATGAACGATTGTAGCTGCTGCCTCTTGAGCTCTGGCATTGCTGGAGCTGTACATTACAATATCAGCTTGCACATATGCATTACACTTTACACTGATATTTGTCTTATGACTTGAAAATACTTAGGATCTGCTTCAACATGACTGTCCTTAAAAAGGAGTTAAGGAAGTTCTAATCACTTGCCTTTGCAATTGAGGTATTTGTGGGAGGGTTCAACACTATTCTCAATGTGCTTCTGCTTCAGTGTTGGCAGAAGACCAACTAGGTAATTTGAGCTTTTAAAATTCTCATCTTTCCTCTTTATAAACAAAAAATGCAGTTTGTATACCTGCAGCTCAAAGCTGATCGAGTTTTGCAGGTGCCTAAAATTGTGCAAGTACTCACTGTTTAAAGGAATGTCATCTTATCTATGTGTTTAAATGTGTTTCACAGCATACAAGAAAGGTGTATTGAGACACACGTGTCATAAATACAAGAAACCTAGCATGTCACCTTCCTGAATTATTAGCTTCTGAATTTCTTATCTGGATGTTACATGTAATACTTTCTTGTATTTTATAAAAAAGTTAAATTGCCATTCTACTGATTAAAAATGGGACACTTCTTTAATAGAGTTAATAAATGAATCAGGGTGAGAATTCAGCAAGGCAGATAAGTGTGTGATGGATTTAGCGCCTCATTCCAGGTTAGCCACATATCTAATATCTAGGACAGCAGGTAATAAACAGGACCTGCTTTTTGAAATAGAAGAGGTGACTGTCAGTAGGCAGAATGTAATTTTCCACATTGGATTTTGGCCAGCACAGTGGGTGCTCTACAGTGCAATTCTTCCAAAAAGAATCTTCTGCTCTTTAATGACTGCAAGCAGTCAGAGGGTTGGTTTTATGTCTCATCTGCAAACTGACAGCAAGTTCTCATCCAAAACAGTACAATTTTTCTGCAAGTTTCAAATGGCCCAGATGTCCTTGTAATGTATCATCTTTAATCACAAATACTATTAGTATTAGTATTATTGCTACTAATAATGTCATATTGCCAAATCTTCAGCCTTGAAAATAGCTCTTTTGCCAAGGTATAATCTTGATTGATTTTCTATCAGTTACAATCAATTGTGCTTAAAAGAACCTGTTGTTTTGTTATTGATAGGGTGTTACCATAAGCTTATTGTCAAGGCATATTAAAACACAACATTATTATTTCATTATTTGACTTCAAGAGCATCAGCTGTAACAGTTAACACTGTCAGTTCAATGGTGATATTAAAATCTTTCTTTATATTTCACATTTGCTTTTTTTTTGTTTTATTCTAATGACATATGAACAATACATTGATTTTTTTTGAAAGAGCACAGTAATCCAATCTGAGACAACCTGAAAGATTTTTTCTATAGATCTCATCTTTCTACTTCTTCTCTCATGTTTCTATGTTCTTCCCTTTCTTATCTCAGTATCCTCTCCTGTTTCTTAATTTTCTTCATGTATTTCTTATTTTTAACTCCTACTCTTTCTTTTCTGCTCCCAGAATTTCTTTTGCCCTTCCCTTCCTCACTTACTTTCTATGGCCTTTTCAAGTTGCTAATTTACGATTGCTAAGAATCTTTAGCTAATCCAAAATGCAAATGAAGAAGTAGTAAAAATCAATAACATTAATTCTGTGGTGTTCTATGTGATTTCGTAATTAGACTAAATGACTGCGGTTTCTATTAAAAATCCATTACATTATTTGTTTGTACAGCACCCAGAAAACCGTCAAACACTATACCTTATTTGTTTGCACAACTGCAAAGTGGAAGTATCACCACTGATGTGAACGGAATACATCTTGCGTAAAATTAGAATAAACCCCAAAGTTTCACTGGTACTGTATCATCTGCAAAGACCTCGCAATCTCATGTGAACTCTCAGAAAATCTTGCAAGTGCAAGCAACTCCTCACATGGGCAGTCAAATTCGCTTAATTATGGCTGCTGGCATTTGTAAAGCTGCTCACCTGTGTAAAACATTTGATTGATCAAGTTGATCAGGATTTAATACATAGCATGACGACATGACATGTTGACAAGTGCTGAAAAAAAAATAGAAGGGGACAGCGTAAAGGAGGAAAATTATTGCAAAATCAAGACCATTTAGAGATTGACTTCACATCTGGTCCCACCTTGATGAACTGGGTCTTTTGCTTTTGACACGTAAAACCCCATACTTACCAGTGGTTTTCACATACTATGTTAAAAAAAAATATGCAAAATTGTCTTAAGTTTTCTCACCTTCAGCAAACTGTTTTTCTATATATGACCTTAAGATTAGAATTCTTAATTATTATTAATTTGGCTACTAATGGTGAACAGACTCCTTGAAAAAAACTGTTTTAACACCAGCATGATAAGGCCTAATGTACAGGACCCAGAATTCATAGACACTATATCTCTAACAGCAAGGTAGAGAGTGATAGGACAGGTGCTCAAGCACCATCCTACAATTGCCTGTACTATTTAATTATTAGCATGCTCTTTGACATGATTTTGGCCAACTAGCATTCTCCCAACAATGCCAAACATAGTTTGGGAGATAATGTACTGAAGGAAACAGACAGTAGGGATGAGGCCTGTTTGAGGACAAATCTTAGATGTTTTTCAGGAGAAAATCTAGACCTATCAATGCAAACTGTGCTGTGCACCTATCAGGCTAGGGAGAACTGGCAAATCTTCAGGCTGCCACAGTGCATGGAGATGGAGCCTGGTTCCCAGCAGTCAGACAGCTGAATGGTAGGGTGTGCAAGTGAAGCCCTTTCATCCTAAAAAGTATTAAGGTGCAGAATGTTTCTCAATATTGATGGCTTTGAAACCCCCTTCAGGGCCTTATCTGTTTCAGTTAAAGAACTGTTCTTCCTCTCCAAAAGACAGAGCCTTACAGAGCAGTATCATCTAGGAAGGGAAAGGCCAGGATTACATTTTCTTTGCAGCCAGGGAGACACTTCAAGTCTCCTCTCTGTTTTCAAAAGAGTGCTTTAGTAATCATCTGTAGGTTGTTCCAGAAATGGAAAGGTGATGGAAAAGATTTCTTTCCCGTTAAGGACTCACTCTCCATGCTATAATTAAAGATTTCTTGTGCCAGAAAGAACAACAAGGGAGAATAACTGCTTTATGCTGGTTAGGGATTTCACCTTCAGAGGGAAAAACAACAGTTGCAAGATGTAACCCAAGTCCAAGCTCTGTTTCAAATGGTCCTTAAAACCCAGACAATAATTCAGGTCTTCCCCCCCTGCAAGCGCCCTAAGAACTGAGCTAAAATGTCATGATCACAGGGAAAGATATTCCTACTATATTTGGGTGCCTGATTTTTGTACTGTGAGCACATTTTTATTATGCATATTCACCATACAATCTGTTATTAATTTTAATTATTTTTCATATTAAAGGCCCATGACACTATTAGCTGACCATTAAAAGTCATCTATAGCTCATTATCAGTGATTAATCACCTGCTGTCTTATATTAATGTCTATTAGGGGAACAGTGGTTTAATAGCTGTTCCATATTTTCTGTGCTAGTCAAGAAAACTTAAAAGGCAGTTACAGTAGACTCTAAAAAACATTTCAAATGTCATTTTTTGACATTGACTTTTACATCTCAGGAAATAAACTGTCATTGAGAAGTAAATTTACTAGCTAAAAAAGGTGTAAAAAGGAACCATGCTAAAGACTTATTTTACTGTTGTGATAGACACTGAAGACTCAATTAATTACTTTCCATTTGTTGAGATTACTTAAGTTGCCAGATATGTCAGTCTCGCCATGCCAGGATCAGCTTGCCACATTCGGCTAATAGGCCTGTGTCCATCTTTCAGAATTGTGCATTCTGTTTTGTAACACAACTTGCCGGAAGAAGCCACTTTTATACTGAAAGTCTCAATTAAAAATTAGAGTGATCTTTCATCCATATTTTTTTTTCTATTATTATTTAGAACCATTCAGTTATTCCTTTTTTTTAAAATATGGGCAAATATTTATTTCTGCAAATTTATGCGTTTGGTTGTGTCATAGATGAAAGGATGAAATAACCGCTGAAGTAACGGAATTAAATAACCACTGAAGTAATGGAATTAAATATAATTTCACAGTTTTTATTTATAGAAGTAGCTGATCAGTTGCAAGCTAAATTCAGTATTAGACAGTTTAGGTCATTTTGAAAACTTTGATTCTAAAAATCAGCAATCTTTCAATGCAGTTATGAATCTTGTTAGGTAAAAATGGCTGTGACAGGTAAAGTGATCTCATCTGCTGAGATGTAGTCTTCATCTGGTGTCTTGAATCTCTGGGATTTGGGAAATCAGTATGCTATCACTATGGTAGCAGATGTTTAACTTTGAAAGACTTCTGAACACACTGGAGCAGTGCAGTACCACCAGCTTGCAAAATATTGTGCAAATAATTGATGTGTGATACTGTGAGGAAAGCAAATAAGAAATTTCAGCCTTAACTTCATCCTCATGGAAATTGCTTCTCAATCCCTATGAAAACATACAAGAAACTATCCCCAGAGATACATAATACTGATTTTGTCATTTCTGGGTGAATTCACCATCTACTTGTTCCCTCATTGCAATGAAAATTGCTGAACCTCAGCTTCCCCAAAGCGCACCCAGCTTCTTGCTGGTCACATGAGAAAACAATTGTGCCTCGCAGATGCCAGCTCTAGCACTGCGAGAGTAGTTAAATTTTTTTCTTCCATTACCTCTAGGGACCACTTCCAGAACCCCTGTGCTTTAATGATCCAGTATCTAACTTCCCATGAAAATTTATTCTGGGCCATTCTAGATGCATTTGTTCTACTGCCCAGATTAAATTCTGTTTCAGATGTTTTTGTTTTCTTTTTTTTTTTTCTTTCCTTAGAGTTAACATGTACTCTTCTACCTACACACACCAATTCTCTCCCTTCTCAGCCTGTAGTTTATTAGGCTAAACAAAACAATCCCTTTCACGCTCACCTGGTATCATAGGTTCTGTCTCCCTACCATCAATTTTGGAGCCTTTCTCTGCCCTTATTCTATTTGAAATCAGATTTCCTAAGCAAAGGTATTGTATTTAAGATGATGCATTGCCTGTGGCTGATCAGTAGGTACAGTTATACCCTTGCACTGTTGAAAACATCTCTGATATTTAGTTACATACTTGTCTTTCCCATGGCTGCAAAATATTTGTGCCTGATAGTATTTCTGGGATGACCCTGAGGTCCCCCTCTTCCTCAGTGATTTTTTTACTGATAACCACCTAATTTATAAGTAGAAGTTTCCTTAAGTAACCCCACATTCCTGCCCTTGCTTTTTTACCCTATTACACTTCAGGTCAATTCTATTACTCCAGTCTTTGATGTCATTCATTTCGTTTATGATGTATTCCTTTGAGTTAAAATGATAAAGGATGGCCCTATGCTATTAGCAATCTCTATCAGATCTCAGCTTTTGTATGAGGGTTGTGGACTGGAACATTAACTAAAGCTGATTCTGGAGAACTCTCGGTGAGCCGCTCCCTGGCACAGCAGTTTCCTTTCCTGCACTGTCTTGCCACTGTCCTGTTCATTTTACCTCAGAAATCCTGGCCACCTTCTTCTCTCACTAATATTTTTCACATGACATTGGTAACCTAGAGCAAGTAACTTTAAGCAAGCACCTAAATTCCATAACACATAATCAACTTAATACAGTTGCAGTATACACACATTGAAAGGAATTTTCTCATTTGGAGCAGAGCCTAAATTGCTACATAATAATGACAGACTTCCCATTGATTCAGCAGTCTTGGGGATAATTGTGTAGGGCTCTGTGTTGCAGATTCTCCTAACCATCATATGAAAGAACTCTGAGCTGCCAGATGTATACTTAACTATAGTCTGCTCAACAGCTTTTTCTCATTTAAAAGCTTCTTAAGTAGGAGCTCTTGTTGAGAGAGTTTCTTTAGGTCAAAGAAAGGAGGAATATCACTTCTTAGCAAACATCTTGAAGATGCTGATCAGTAATTAGCTGCTGATCACTTGTTACCTGCATTTCAACAGACATACAATTTAAATAGCAATAATGTCACCTTGCATACCAGAAAACCAACTTGTGTCTTAAAATATATGCAGAAAAAGAATCTACGATTTTTGGTCTCAATAAAGTTCTGAAATCAGTAAGTTAGAATGAAATTCTAATGTATTTATAAAGAATTCATATCACTGCTCTTCTACTTTAAATATACAAAGTCCTAGACTAAACTGATGAAGCGCATAATCTGAGACTTGTAACTTCTGCTGATAGATATGTACACAACAAATTGTATGAAAATTTGCCTAGAATATGGTCTACAGGTCAAAGTGGTGATATTCCTTAATGCCATAATATATATCTAATAAAAGCCTTCATGTTAGTGTGAATGTGTGGTTCTCTCTAAATAGCTTGTTAGTAAGATTATTGCCATTGGTCACCACACTTAAAATCTCTCTTCCTTACAATATAGTGATCTGGAAAGTGTGAAGGATCTTTTCCGAATCAGAGGAGGAATTTCAGGTAACACAGCACAAGGGCATGGTTTTAAACCCTTTTGGTGCTTTCCAAGTGCAACTGTTACCTTTCACAGGCAGGAAGCAAGCTTATAGCCCTCTGCACTCTTCAGCTCCCACAAAGCAGAGAAAGAGAAAAATAAAAAGGGAAAAGGTCATTGAGCTTTATTATGATACTTTGCACTTTTCTTTCCCTCTGTTTTCTTGTTGCTTGCACAGAAAATGGTCAGCTAAAGCCAGAAACCTTTCTAGCTATCTGTAGTTTTAAATTGGGGATAAGGTTGTGAAACATTTGAGATTTACAGGTTTTGCCCACTGATTTTTTCATTTGAAGTAAACTCAAGGCAAGATAGTTGCTGAAGGTTGTTTTTCCTATGAAATGTTAAACGTTGTGTTTTTTTCTTCACAAACTCTCACTGCTTCTATAAGGAAGTTTAATAACAGAAGTAATTAAAAATTGTGCAGAACTATAGTTTTATATGAGGCTATAAACACACAAATAAGCGTGCATTGCATTGTTTTTCCTGTAATATTTATGGTGTTTGAGTTTCATTTATCTTTAAATAAAAAGCAATTGTTACTCCCAGTAGAAAGGAGATTTTGCTTAATCTTGAGAATAAAGGAAGGTCTAGGGGTTTCATAGAGAAGACGTACTTATTTGGGAGCTAATGTTGTTCCCAAGTCAAGTGTTAAGAACCTTTTGACTCTAGCAGTAACCCTAGGAAAGCTCTGTGCTGGTACACAATCAGAAAGCTGAAGAGAAACTATTGTCCCCCTCACTTTAATTAAAAAAAGATTTTAAGTCTACCTATCCATGTGTATTTATGAAGAAAGTAAAGCACACCTTTATGGTTTCTAGAGTTATAATAGCATGGGTTAAGGCCATAACACAGTTATTGTACAAATTGCATTTGATAGTAGGAAGGATGAGAGAAGAATGTGTTATACAACACAATAACAAAAACAAAAACTTTATATTTTCATAGTCCTTTAGCTGTTCATAGACATCTGTGATTACTAGTCAAGTCATCTTCACAATGGTTTTAGGGAGGACTAAATAAAGATCATGTTCTCACTGTAAAAATAGGGAAACTGAGGCAGAGAAATGCTATGACCTCTGACTTCTACAGACACAGGTCTCATGTTACATGAGAAGCTCATTTAGGACTGATTCTTCATTTGCATATCTGAGAGCCTAAGGAAGTACCCTATAATTTCCTTTTCTCATTGCTATATTAGAATAACAGTTAATGTATTTTGCCTTCCTATCCTACTAAAAATAATGGCATGATAAGGAGCAGAATTAATCCCTCTGCCAGTTTCTGTGCTCTGTTATTCACGTGGTTCAATGGTCTGTTTGCAGTGGACACAGTACTATTATTGTAATGAGGAGATTTTTAGGTACAAAATTCAGAGCTGGCTAAAATTTTCCTTGGGGATTTATTTTGCTCTGATGTAAACTTTGACCAGATGGTTATTAACAAGTTATCCTATTCACTTTTTCAAGGTGATGTTCTAGTTTCAGAACCATTTTCGTTTCATAACAGGAATGCAAACAATTCCCAGCATTTCAAATAACCCTGAGTCTCTGTGGTAAAATACTGCTCTCTCTGTCTGTAGAAGAAAAACTCTTATTTTAGAAATGAAACTTCCAACAAGTGCCAAATAGGGTCAGTTAAAAAAAAAAAAAAATCCATTTGTTGTTCAAAAATGCAGACTTTCTTTGTCCATGTAATTGTATTCAGGACCGACCCTGTGTTGAATAAAAAGACAATGATTAAAATTCTACCCTTCTCAATAATATTTGTATCAGTCCAATATTTGTTATGAAATGGGTTGAATATATTGTCTATCACAAGTTCACATATTTCTCACAATTGAAAGAACACATATATGTAGAATTACTTTTTCATCCTCAACATGTGACTGTCAGTCATGTTTCCCAACACAGGTTTCTAGTATCTCTATTCTTTTTTAGACAAAGTAAAAATTCTACACTAGACTGGAATAAATCTAAATTGTTGCAGATTCAGTATCAGCCTTTATTCTACTATCTATCTAAATTATTCTAGTTTTAAAATCTTATGAAGACTTTTATTCAGGTATCTGTGACTTGTAAAAATTTCATAATGTTGGATAGGAACTGGCTCCACCTGAGCAGCCCCTGCAATATTTTGGAAAGAAAAGCTACTGCATAAATCTGTAAGTGTTGGCTAACATGATGTCACTATGCAAGTCAGAGAAGTAGTCAGAAAGTGTTAACTGAACTTTTTTACAAATATATTCCTTTATTTTCTCTGTATTTTATATTTCTAAATCTAAAACTTTAAAAATTATATTTTTGAAACATTTTTGCTGTGGTGTGTTTTTTTCTTTTTAATTGTATTTAGGAACATGAAAAGGGAAGGAATGGGATTGGTGGTTAATAGTAGCAATAAAAACAGCCAGTTATTTTCAATAAGAAAAGCTATCCCAAACCCAAGAAGACTAATCAGAATGAATTATCAAGAGGAAAACCATTGTCATTTTTATAACAGTATCAAGAAGCACAGTAATATTCAAAGCAAAAGCAGCTATATAACAGCTGGTAGCACTACTACATCCACACATGAAATTCCCTGACCCTGCCTATCCATGTCCATATCGTTCTGTAAATTTGTTATCTTTATAACCAACATGGGACAATAGCACTGTTGTATATTGCATAACACAGTGCCAAAATCCCATATTTGGCCTAATTCTTTTTTTTTTTTTTAAATGAAATAATCTTTAGGAAATTTATGACTGGGTATGAAAAATGATCCTTTGAAAAGGTAACATTAAAAGGGAATCCATAAAAGACACTTGCCCAGGCTTGTATGTGTTGCCCTTGAGATTCATCTTCTTGTACCTTAATAAATCTACCACAGGACATGCACATAAGTACTGTACCAAGCCTGAAGCCATATTACCTAAGATTCACTGGGCTTGTACAGCATGAGAAAGGGAAAATAAGGCTAATGAGCAATGGTTCAGACAGGGGAACATGCTGCAAATTTTGCCGTTTGGGTATGATTTAGAACTGTTTGCAGGACCAGGTGGAAACAGGAAGAGTCCAGATCATTTTTGCCACTTTGTTGCTTTGAATGTCCACTCTAGTTTCAATGGAATACCACTTTCCAGCACTAAAGCAAAAGGAGAAATAGGGATAGCTAGTGAGAGGAAGCACCTCAGAACAGGCACTATCTTGTTGCACACTGGGAAATCTAAACTCAGATTTATTCACCCAGGCATTCTAAAGTAGCCAGAAAAACAAATTTTGATTTGCAATATTCAAGTCTAGTACACACAGCCTTGGGACAAATGTCAGCCCCTCTCCATTTCATCCAGTGAGTATTAGAGTAGTTTTATGAAGTATAACAGCTTCCAAAAGGAGAGAGGAAATGTGTACGGATGAGGCTTTGAGCAACCTGGTGTAGTGGAAGGTGTCCCTGCCCATGGCAGGGGGTTGGAACCAGATGATCTTTAAGGTCCCTTCCAACCCAAACCATTCTATGATTCTATGATAGCCACAACAAAGATGTTTTATTAATGCAAAATTCTGGTACGGTGGCAAATTGGTTTTGTTGACTGCATTTTGTATCAATTGTACTTTACCTTTCGATTTTAAAAAAAAAAGTTTTTGGTACAATTTAGGTAATGGCTTTTTTTCTTTTTTGAACAGGTGTACTCATGCTGGATCATGCTTTTTCCTTCATGCTGACTATAGCAAGGGATCTGAGATATAGGTGCGACCTAAGTAATAATCTGTTGTTTACTCTGCAGCCTGAGGATTGACACACTGATCTGTGACACGAGATGCCCCAGAACTGCACCTGTTTGCAAGATATATAGAATGGAAAATGAGAGTCTGAACTGAGCGGCTCTGAAACGTTTACTTAATTCTCCTGTATTTCATGTGAAAGGAAACTTTCCAACCAGTTGACTGGGGTCTCTTGTTCAGCATTTCCTAAACCCTAGATATTTCCTGATATAATTTTTAATAAGCATCATCTCATTCTCTTATGTTTTTTCACTTGCAAGAAGCCGTTGATGAAATGGGTCAGTGAGGAAAGTCTGCCATTGTAAGTAAGAACCTTTGCAACTTTATTCTCCTCACTTAAAAATAAGAGGTCATCAAGCATTGGATTTGAGCTCACATTTATACAAAAAGTTATGTTGAACTTGATGTAATTATTTTCTCTTTGATTTTTTTTAATCAAAATGAAGTCCACAAACATTATCTGAATTTTATATTTGATTAATAAAATAAAATCAAGTCACTGGGCCCCTATTAAATTGATGGATATCTCTTTTAGATACGGAGATTCGTTTACCAGGAATATGTTAAGTCCTTTTTTATCTGCGTCATTGAAATCTTGAATTTCTCATTCTAATATAAACAATACTTTATATAAATCTGCATAGAGAAAGGGTAGGATTTAGCTCACAAATTAAGACACTTAAATTAGGTGTCTACGTGTAGCTGCTTGTTTACTCATGTTGTCTAAGTATTCATTACAGACAGACAGTGGAACTTAGACATACATTCACATCACCTTACAACAGACATATATTTTGTCCATGATTGCGTCACTGTTAGGTATAATGATGGTTTAGACAAGCAGGTTTTATGTAAACACCTAGTGAAAGATTCAGTTCCTTAAACAAAGGTATATAGCGACATAGGAGACAATCTGGAGCATCCCTTCTGCACCTTAGCCCTGTTCCAGAAAGGTGCAGCTCCCTCATAGCTCCATACTTGCTGGCATCTGTTTTAGTAATCTCAGCTGTCTCAAGATGCCTGTGTTCAGGCAAGTAAATTCAATCTTACATGCAGACATCTTGACTCGAGTTTCTTAATCTGCAAGGTGAAACTCACCTTCAGTTTAACTAAATTTCTACCGTTTGATTTATCCTGCATATGCAGTTTTCCTGCAGACTTTCTTCCCTGAAAGATTTCTCTCCTCTTATATAGTGGGTAAGTGCTGAAGGCTAAAATAAAACATGCAAAATATATTGATGCTACCAATTTTCTGAGATAGACCAATGGTGAAATAGTGTTCTTGTTCTCACCCTGGAGAGGTGGGAGCTTCCATGGAAGAAAAAAATAAAGAAGGCACCCCCCCCCCCCACCCCCCCCAGCCTTCTGATGTCCATCAGACTTGCACATTTGTTTCATTTGTGGTTTTTTTTCACCTCTGCAATTATACCTGGGGATAGAGGGATATATATTACCCTTCTCCACTCTCACACTAGTTGTCTTTTTTTTTTTTTCTGGTTGATGTAAGTCCTCCAAGTCATTTGAGATGAGACCATGACATAAGTAGAACTTGCCATGTGAGGCTACGTCCAGTCATTTATACATTCAAAGAGTTAAACGTAACAGGAAAACACAGTGTACTTTCTTGTAAGCAGAACATGTCTCAGGATATTTTTCGACATATGATGTTGTATTTAGGGTATATTTAAAGTGTTTTCATTTAATTTTTAATGTTTTTCTATTTTTCTTGTTTTCTTACATATTGATATGGCTTGTAATGGTTCAAGTGTTTAATAGGAGGGCTTGGTTTTTTAACATGGTTCTGTCAAATCTCCAATATTTATTTCTACTGCTTGAAATAAGTTAGAGAGTGCTATGGATCTGAAATTCCCAGTGGCTGTGTATGTCGTTATACTTCAAAATTCCATTTAAAGGACAGAAAAACACAGGAAATTAGAGTCCTCTTTACTGATCCCTAAGTATCTCTTAAGCATTTGTTTCCTAATCTGAATGGTTCATTTCTTTTGTTCATTTTTTATTTTTAAATGGGGGGCTGTTTTACAAAAATGCCAAGGTCAGTATTACAATAATAAGAAGAAATTAGTTTTACTGCTTCTAACACCATTTACTTCCTCCTGTACTGCAGAGAATGTGACATTATACACCAAAAAAAAAAAAAAATCTAATTCAAACAGGCATTTTCTGCTTTACTGCTTGACTTTCTGTGAATAAGTAACCTCTCACATTGCGAAAAATTTTGTAGCAAATTATCTCTCTAAATAGAGTTTATACATACTACATGTCATGCTACAAAACCAAAAGCAAATAAGAGGGAGAGAGATTGCAACCTGTCTTGTAAAGGTTTATCAGTAGGGGAAAAAAAAAAATCATATATTTGTTGTTGCAATTCATTTTCACTGCTGTATTACTGGTGGCGAATGTTGTTATACATTAAATATTAAAGTCTGGAGATTGTATTTCTGTTAATTTAAGATAGTGTTGAATCTCTTCTTAAGTTTTAATCTTGCCTTCTAAATCTGGAATATGTTATCATATTGCTTGAAAGATCAGCAGACGTTTTTCTTGGTTTTTTAAATATGCAGAGTAGTATCCGCAGGGTTGAGTTTCCCATGCACACATAGTGCTCTGCCGTACAGCAGCACACACATTTTCATGTCAAAGAAGAATACCAGCCTAGCATATATTTCAGGTGTGGAACACCACTACGAGATAATATTGACATCAAATGCCTAACATGATTAAAAAGAAAACTAGACCTTCACAATTCTAAATGAAACTGAACCACCAGCTGTGGTATGCTTTGAAAGCTTCTCCTTATGTGCAGCCTGGCTCTTCAAAGTTTCTTGAACCCCCACATCAGCACAATTTCTTATACTGAGGTAAAATATTAAAGAAAAAGAGGGGAGATATATACTCAGATTACAGTAATCCAAGCACCCACAAATGAAATCAGAGACATGATAGCAAGTAGGGGTGAGCTGATGTGGTTTGAACACAAGTGGGAATTAGAAATGTAATACAATCAGATATTTTGAGTATTCTGCTGTTGGTTTTACTTTGTCTAAGTACTTTGAAAAATGAAGTCCTTGAACATTTTAAATCTAAATTGCATCTGAAAGAGGATGTGACAGCCAGATCCAGAAGAGGGCTCACAGTGTGAGTATCACAGAATATAGGTATTTATCCTGAAAGCAGTTATTAGGCCTTGATTGCTGCTTCTCAGTTACACAAGGACTCCTATAACTACATCTAGTTTCTATATGACAACTACCATAAATGCCTACAGCTCTCACATACCCCACACACATGCAGACAACAAGCACGCTTACCCTTGTTCCCAGAAACTTTGTGAAAAGTAAACCCTGTGCTTCAGAAAAAGGAGGAATGAAATTCCTCAACAATAAAAAACCCAACAACAATAATATGGGCTTAATAATAATAATTATTATTGCCAACCACATGTGGCTAGTGCCCTTGGATGGAATGACGTAAGTACAAATTCCCTACCAGTATTGGACTAAAATCTAGGCTCCCTTTCCCATGAAAGGTTGGACCAGATGATCTTTCAAAGTCCCTTCCAACCCGAGCTATGCTATGCTATGTGACGCGATGTGATGCAATGAGATGCGATGCTATGCTATGCTATGCTATGCTATGCTATGCTATGCTATGCTATGCCATTCCATTCTATGATTCTAGTTCAGTATTTTGTATCAAAAGTTATTGAGTATTACCAGCATTTTTCTAAGCTGCAATTCCTGAATTCAGAGAGTGCCTACCTATAATTCTGAAGGCGGCCTAGGAGAGAAATGAAACATAAGACAAATTCCTCTACCACTGTGTCTGTCCCAGGGGGAAGCCCACAGAGCAAGGAGCATTTCTCTAGGCTGAATTTCACGTGTCCCTCTTTGAGGCATTTAACCAGGGGGAGCTGTGAGACCTGTAGCTCTCCATCATTGACATGCAGTGTCCTACACTGGGGAGGAGGCTGCACTGCTTTTAATTGTCTCTTTGGCTGTATTCAGGCATTTAACTCCTCCCAAACACCGCCTAGGGAACAATTACTCTATGCATTATGGTTTTGTGCAATGGATCTTGCCTTGTTCCATGCCTACGTGGTAAACCATGGACCTTCAGCACTCGGCTGAATTGCAAGTGTCCTACTCATGGACATGACCGACTGCACAAGGGCTCAGCACTGTGTATCCCTTATGTGCAGGTTTCTTCTTGATACACCAGTGCATCAGAGGGTTTATGTGCACAGCCAAGTCTCACAGGGGCACTGAGCCAAGAGCTGTTCACACAATTTATATTTAGACCCAGCCTTAGGGATTTAGAAAACATTGACCATCAAGATCCATTTCATGTTCTTCCCTTTCTTTTTCTACCATGCCATGGCTTATTCTTGGATAACAATGTCTCATATCTTATGCTAAGTTTCTTAGCGGAATATTTCTGAAAGTTATGGTGGCAGGGCCTGGAGGCTGAGGAATTGGAACCATGAACAACCAATAACAAAAAGTGACACAACTGCTGGTAGTAAAATATAAGAACAGAACCCTAAGAATCCTAAACCTTGTAAAGTTATATTGGGTACTATTCCTTTTGCAATTTACAACATCAGTTAAATGGTAAGGAACTTATTTCCAGAAAATATGTTTTTTTATTTTTCCTGCAGGGTGCATTTCAATTTCCAGGAAATCTCAAATAGCTTCAAGTCGTGAATTCCTAATCATTGACTCCAATATTTTTCAATCACAACCCTAAATGAGAACTGAGATTATTTTGGTGGTTATAGTATGCTGTGGTGCAGGGAACATAATTATAAAAGGAGAGGTACGCTCTTACTCAGTCTGAATTTTAATAAATGATTTCAACAAAAACATGTTCATTACCATGATAGTTGTTTTCCCTTGTCTACATTAAACTCCAGAATTGAAATATTAAATAAGTCAGTTTATTGAAATACTAAATTTATCCTACATTAAGCCAAAAAATGTTAATTGCTCACCAAAGTAAGTCAAGTATTTTATAAAGTCTTGTTTCCCTGTAAGCAGATTTCCCATAAATTTAACAGTCTACTTCATTCTCATCGTGAGAGAACACTGGAGGAGAGAGTCACAAAATAAAGGTGACTTTTATTGTTGTTTTTAGCTAGCTGTAAAATTATAATATTACATCTCTATAAATATACTAGGCAGTAAACAGCTTCTAACTAAGAGCAAAGATTTTATACAACAGCCATTACCACCAAAATTTAGAAGAATATAAATTATAATGCCATTATGTAACAGACTGGTAATATAAAGAAAGACTCTTCACAACTAAAATTTGTTAGACTGAGATCTATAATATACCACAATTTCAGATACACATGATATAAGTAACAGATTTCTCTTAAATAATGGTTTGAGATTCCTCATAGAAATCTTACATCCACAGATACTGAAAAGCTGCAATAATATAAAAGTATAGGTTGTGTCGGTGTCATTTTTAAGCTGAGTTATGAACACATTTATTCATATGTCAAACTTCTAAAAAGTTACTAGAGTGCTCTTGAAAATTAAGCACACAGAGTCCTATTGATGAGTAAAATTATGTGTTCAAAGTTCAGTACATGAAGACAGTATTCTGTCTTCCAGAATATCAATATGTTTTTGTAGGTTTGGGATGAAAATGTCTCACAGATTCACAGTTCTGTGAAAATTATATAATTTAGTGTAACTCTATACAAAAATTACAGGAAATATTTCATGTCTTTCACTTCAGCTTTTCTAGATTTGATAATTTATGACATAGCTCTACATTATTATTAATTAGATTCTGCTGAAGTAAATTGCCTTCATTGCTGATTTGTTTGTTATAGCATTTTGCATCATCACTACTTCTACGAAAACTATCAATAAACAAATGCTAGTTAAATGCTGACCACCCATATTTTTCAAATAATATTGTAAAGATGTTGTAATAGTGAAGTCGTATTGGTTAACTGCATTAGATTTCTTTAACTAAAAATAATAGTTAGAGTGCTAGATACATGTTAAGTAGATTAAGGAAGTCACTTTGATGGTATTCAACCATTTCTAATCAGTCTGTGCTATTAATTAAAACTTAATGACCTGAATCGTTCAGTTATTGACAAAATGTGGTTTATAATTACACAGGAATTTAAATAACATGGCTAAAGTAACTCTAGAAGGGCAAAACCTTTACACTTCACTTACTCACAGAATGAAGTAAGATTTTATAACTAAGATTATCCTTTAATTAATAACAAACTTGGTAAGGTCAACCTTTGCTTGATCAAGTTGATCACTTTGTATACTTTTGTAAATCAATCTAGCAAAAATATCCTGTGGAATTTTAGCTTACTGCAAATACAATAGAAAGTGTTTTATAAGTCATTGCTTAAATGGCCACCTGGTCATAAATTTCAATTCAACTAGCTTTTTAATCTAACATATTAGATCTTTCAGGTCTAGTCTTAATGTGCAATAACATAATACTTTTACATATTAAATATATTGCTTCTATTAGAGGAAAACAGGGGATATTGCCCTTGAAAACAGCTGTTTGCCACTACTCTAGCTGACAGTATAATGTTTTCTAGTTCTACAGTGAATCTGAAGAATGAGACAAAATTGTTCCCATCAGGTCCTGCATTTTCATGACATAATACTTTCAGGGTCTGCACCTGTGAAGTATGAGGAGCCAAGCTGAGAAGGAACTCAGATCTCCTACCTGTGACCTTCAATACATCTTATTCCTGTAACTTGTTGTTGTTTCTGTCTTCCAGATGCGCAAAGACAGGAGATCCGATAGTAATGCTTTCCCCCAGGGGACAGGACTGGGCAGGGGTGCAGGATCCCAGCAGGGTTGTGCTGGCTCCATCCTTGGAGGTTTCCAAGCCCTGAGAAGCCTGGTCTGACCTCACAGCTCAGAAACAGCCAAGACTAAGTGACTTTCTAAGCTCCTTTCTTGGCCTGCTTGGGTGCTAGTAAGTTCCATCCTCTCCCACAATTTTTTTACATGTTTGGTTTGGTTTGTTTTCAGAAGTGTGTATATAAAAAAATCTTTCTTGTATTTTTCTTTCTCTGTTTGTGCTTCACCTTCACATGAATGAGTCTAAATGAAAAAACATTTTCTTTCATCTTATCTATTAGATAAATCCAAACCGATGAAGATATAGAAGCGTCACTGAAGAAACACATTATAGTTATGAGTAAAAAAATGTGACTTTGAGGTTTTTTGAAAATGCATATACTGAATACGTTGATTTCATTCTATATTTTTATATAATTAAATTAGTAATACCTGATTTTCATGTAAATAAAAAATGTAAGCAATTGAAATGGTTTTTAGCCATAAATTTAGCTATCAAGAGCAAATTTTGCTTTAAACAAATTAATTTTAAATTGTTTGTCTTCATGAATATATATATATGATGCTGATTAAATGAAACAAAAAGACAAAACCAATCACCTTTTAAAAATTTGGCTTCAGGAAAGAGGTTTACTAGAGCAAGGAGCAACATCGTGAGTAACTTTTAGCAACACTGCTGAAATAGGTACTGCTTAACGGCTTCCAAAGATTTCACATTTTTAAAGTGATGTTTTCCTATGCAAATTGCAATCCTGCTATTAGTACTTGGGAAAGAGGGACTCTGGCTGCAGTTTCAACTGAACACAGTACCTTTTCTTCCTATTACGGACTTGTTGTTCAGAGTTATCTCAAACTATTTAGAGATGCTACTTCAACTCTAGGTGCACTTCTATGGATGGCAAAATCATTCTTGCCTGTGGTATATGGCTTTTGCAATATTTCTGGGAAAAGTAATGTGGCAATATCAAGCACTATTTTAGGGCCAGATT